>NC_056602.1:29378674-29543674 GCF_018340385.1 Cyprinus carpio | reverse complement strand
AAAGATACATAATATTCTAAGTTTCAAATAAAATAAAAAAACTACACTATATATATATATATTCTAAGTTGTAAATAAAATAAAGATACTATACTATTTCAGTTTTTCTCATGTTTAATTTAATGTGTTACGTGCCGTTTCTCTGTAATTGTGAAATTTACTTACGATTTCTGAGTGAAAATTGCTTCTACACCAAGTTTTTTCAGCATTGTTTGAGTTTAAGTTAACAAAACAAACAAAAAAAAAAAACAAAGCATCAAAAAAAACCAATTCATAATAAATAAATATTTTCATTAAAACAACACAACACAATACTAAACATAAAAACGTTCTTTATGTTTCACGTATCTTCTTGTATGTACCTTCAGTGACCCACAAGACTCAATGGATCCGTGGTTAAAAACCCTACATTAATCAGATATATCCTCGTATATTTTTGCAGTAAAACTTTGCTTTAAGTTACCGGCGCTCAAATAAACACGCTTCCGCCCGGCGTAACGCAGCTCACACTAGGTCAAGCGTTGCAGTTGTTTAAAGTCAGTCTTGCTATTAGAAGCCAAACCGGTTTGTGCAGCGTCAAGCATTTTTCCTCCTCCCATTACGTGCTGTAACATCATGTTAAAATGTCTCTCTGACCACTCTTGGCATTAAATGAGAGAATGAGATGATTTCAGTTTATGTATTTATTTTGGGTGGTGAATGCGTGCAAATGCATGCAAAGTCTGCGTGCTGGTGTGTGTGTGCAACAGCGTGCATGATGCCAAACAGTCGTGTCTGAGTGCGCATGCATGTGTGTATTGGGTTATGCATCGGCGTGCATGATGGCGAACACTTGTGAGTGTGTGTTTGTGTGTGTGTGTGCGAACCCACAAAGATATTTCAATTTCTGCTGGATATTAAAGAAGCATGTGGTGGCAGCGTCCCTCGGCCTGCCAGCGGGTGAGTTGAGGGGAGCGTTGTGGCCGTGACACCGGGGGGAGACGAGGGAGAAGTGGCTCATGGTCAGGGCCCCTGCCGGACACACTGGCGCCTCTTTCTGGAGGACTTCAGAACCACCACACTCCTCCACCAGAACCCTGCCAACCCAAATCACTCACTTCAACATCCTTCCATCTCTCTCTCTCTCTTTCTCTCGCTCTCTCTCTCGCCCACTCTAAAGCTATTTTCCTATCAAATTTTAATTTCTCTGAACATTTGTTTATGCAGTTTTCAAAAACCTTCTTCTAATAGAGCTGCATTTTAAAAGCAACCCAATGCTGCGTTTAAAAAAACTAGTTGTACAATTACAATGATGCCCCACTGTTTTATAAATGATGTTGAGATAGAAATGCTAATGTTTTCATTAGAGACAAAAGAAACTGCAAGGGTGCATAATTGACGATATATGACCCTTAAGTCTTAAATCGCTGGGGTATATTTGTAGCAATAGCCATCAATGCATTGTATTGGTCAAAATTGTAGATTTTTCTTTTATGCCAAAAATCATTAGGATATTAAGTAAAGATCATGTTCCATGAAGATATTTTGTTAATTACCACCTGTAAATATATCAAAACTTAATTTTTGATTAGTAATATGCATTGCTAAGAAACTTCATTTGGACAACTTTAAAGATGATTTTCTCAATATTTAGATTTTTTTTTGCTCCCTCAGATTCCAGATTTTCAAATAATTGTATCTCAGACAAATATTGTCCTCCTAACAAACCATACATCAATGGAGAGATTATTTATTCAGACCCTTATGACCAGTTTTGTGGTCCAGGGTCACAAATGTTATTTCGTTTACAACAAACAAAATTAAACTTTAATATAATTAATACTGTGCCTAAAGTATTAAATGGCTGATCCTATAACTATTTTAGTTTATACTTGTTTTCATTACTATTACTATTCATTATCATTAATAAATAATAAAAAAACTCAAAACCTACAAATATTTTTTTATCTACTATGCATTTTTTCCAAACCATGTAAAATCCATTTATCACAATTCAGACTTTATTTAAAAATTATGCAATTCTGTTTTTTGTTTCTGCCATGTAATAAAAAATAAAGGTAATTGAGGCTTTTTCTCACAATTCTGACATTATTTTCTTACTATTACAAGTTTTTATATCGCAATTCAGACTTATCTTCTCAGAATTGTGAATTTATATCGCAATTCTGAATTTTTTTTTTCAGAATTATTAGAAAAAATGTCTGAACTGTAAGATAAAAAGTCGCAATTACCTTTTTAAAATTTTTATTCCGTGGCAGAAACAAGCTTCTGTAGCCCCTCAAAGGTTTTTAAATGTTTTATTTGTCACAGAAGTTCTTCGTTTAAAATCAAAAACTCCCAAATAAAAAGCAAAAACTCCTAAATAAATGTTGAAAAAACTACTTTCGTAGCATTACACACTAAAAATGGTGAACAGTGAACAGATGAGTGTAAAAACATCTAGAATTATAAACTCAAGGAATGTCTATTTTGAGATGTCACAGCTCATTTCCCTAACTTCCATTTCTTTTTTTTTCTGGAAGCAATTTGTCATCCAAAGGACATTTAATAGGGAACATATTATCTTTTTACAGGGGCATGGAGTCTGCCACAGCCTGCCCACAGTTCCTATAAACAGAATTGGTCCATTTAGTGGTGCGTTTGATACGTTTGAGGGCAGCAGTGAGCTCAGTTACAGACTGGAGCCCGTAAAGGCTCAGATAAGTGCTTCTGTTCACCAGGCTGTTGCCAACACAGTTAATTTAAATGAGCTAATGATGATCAATCTTCATTTGTGTTGCCAAACTCAATGCTCTCTTTCCTTTTTCTTAACTGGTTTTCCATCTGACCTTCCCTGACCTGGGTTTCTTGTTGTAGGTTCCCTGGTTTTCTCTCCTCTTCTCCTTCATCATTTGTTTTGCAGCTATTGTTGGACGCAGCAGAGCCCGAGGCGTCTCGAGAGCCCTAAAACAATGAGGCGCTCACCTGCGCACACCTGCGCCCTTTCCTCTGCCTCTCCCGCTCCCGAGGGCATCACGAGGGGAAATAAAGGCCTGTAGATGAGTGTGAGGGCCATTGTTAACCCTTTAATCAACTACAAAACAATCAGACAGAAGGCAAAATTAATCATTTAATCTTTCAGCTGCAAATGCATGCAAACACAGTTCTGTTTTTTTTAGTGCTGTCAAATGATTAATTGCATCCAAAATAAAAGTAAATAATATGTACTGTGTTTATTTATTATGCATATATAAATATATATATATATTACTAAGAAAATATTTACATGTATAAACATTTATATTTTGTATTATATATAAATATATTTAATATATAAACAGCATATTTTTCTTAAATGTATACATGCATGTGTGTGTATTTATAGATACATAATAAATAAACACACAGACACACACACATCCACACACACACACACACACACACACACACCCACACCACCCACCCACACACACACACCACACACACACACACACACACACACACATATGTAAACAAAACAGTTATCTTGGATGGGATTAATTGTTTGACAGCACTAGTTTTAACCCCTGCAGGTCTATTTGCCTTGGTTTTTGAGTTGTTGAAAATACTGGTTAACCTATGATTTTATTTTTGATGTTTTGTGACTTTTTCGTATTTAGGATTATGAACACTATGAACAAAGTTTAGACACTCATGGAAAAAAATTTAATAAAAAAATTCTGTTATTATTATTGATTTCATGCTTAAAGGCAACTGCACAGAAACTCACCAAAAACATATATATTTGAAGCATTTTATGTCAGTTTCTCACCTATCCATATACATATACACATTTACACATTTGACAGATGCTTTTATCTGTAGAAATATACACTGTGTTGATGGTGAACAAATTTGCTAGGAATCTATTTATTTATTTATTTATTTATTTATTTATTCCTTATCTGATTTGTTATGTTTTTCAAGGTGTGATTTTTGGGTAATTATACTGAATCCAATTAAGGTCATGTTTTTTTTTTTTTCCTTTTTTTTGGTTTGTCCGAAATAAGTATGATTTAAATCTTGATATTTTGTGATTTTTTTTCTCATTTAGGATCATGAACATGCATGGAAATTTTAGACACTCATGGAATGTGCGTACAACAATGCTATTACAAATAAATGGTTGCACAGAAAATATGTATATTTTTTGATATACGGTACAACTAAAATCCAAATTTATGAAAAAAAAAAAAATAAATACTTTACATTCACATTTTTTGGCAGATGCTTTTATACAATATGTTTACAACGTTTTCAAAAATACTTCAAAAAAAATTTACAAAAAACTCAAAAAATTAAAAAATAAAATAAAAAAAAATACAGTTTAAATACAGTAATAAATATTTTCCCTACTTTTAAGAAAATTTTTAAAAAATTCTCATGTTTTTTAATTTTTTTATTTTTAATGTTTGAGATTTTCTACATTTAATTTAATTTATTTTTTATTTTTGGTGAATTATACTGAAACAGGTTAGGGTCAATTGGACTCGTACCACGATCAAACCCAGGTTTTTACCATAATCCTTCTGTATATGTAAGTTCACACCAATTGATGCACAAGAAACAGTAAAACTCAAGCTCGTATTTATCCACTGACCATCTGAGAGTCTTGTTTGAAGGGGACGAACGGGAGGAGTTCGTGCTTCCCTCTTTTCCTGTCATCTTCTCCTTTTCTTCTCTTTTTCTCTCTCTCTCATGGCCCTGAGTATATTTATCTTTTTATGGCTTCCCTCGAGGCAGATCCTCGTCTTTCCTTTTTTTCCCCCTCCAACATAAAGATACAAAAATAAAACAAGGTTACTGCCACCACAGGGGAGTATAAAAGTTCAAAAATAATAGTCAGAAGCCACGGACCCTCCTGTACCCCCCATATAAAGCTCCTACACCCCCACCCACGGACGCACACCCCACCCAACCCTCCACCCGGCCTTTAAAGCTGCGGACGCGACCGCCAGCCCACTTCAGACCACCATAAACATGTCAGGCCCTGATGACAGAGCCGGCCCCGGGATGCTTTATAACAACTGACCTCAACTCCAGCTCATTAGAGCCAGAAAATTAGAACCATACACCCGAGTCAAAGAGGAGTGGATGAGAAGAGAGCGCGCTGCATGAGGGGCGATGCATGCATTTGATCATTTAAATAAAGTCTGCGATGTGTGCAGTGCTTCCGGATCTCACAGCTTTTGCAGTTTTCAGTAGCTCGCCTTCACCTGCATCTCGTCAGTTTTTATAAATCACACAGACTTGATCTCAAACAGGAAAAGACCAATGCTGTGTTCCAAAATCTTTACTACATAAAATATAAAAGAAAAAGAAAAAAAGTGTAATTACAATTATGTATATGCAAACTTGTTGACGCCAAAATTCACAAAAAACAAAACAAAAAAATTAGTGATACACTTTGCACTCAGACATTTCTAGATTTCACAAAGAATTACAAAGAAAAGGAAAGTGACACATTGAATTAAACGTGAACTTTTGAGGTAGAAAAACTGAAATAGTATTTATTTATTTTTTAGGCATAGGCTACACCAGTAATCTTTTTTTATTTGCATCATTAAAAGATGTTTTTCTTTTCAGTGAATATAAGTGGGAAATTTTTAAACTTACCTAAAAAAAAAAAAAAAATAAAAAAAAAATATAAGGATCTTTAAAACAAAAAAATAAAGAATAAAAAGAGAAATAAATTGTAAAGAATAAAAAGAAAAATCTCAAACTCCTCATAATAAGCGCTTAAATAAAAATAAAATAAATAAATAAAACTCTCAAGAAACACCGTCACTTCATAAGGAGTTTCTTTTTTCATAAATAGCATAAAAACAGTAAAAAAAGAAAAAAAAAAAAAAAAAAGTGTAACAGTCACAATAAAAGTGGTTAATTTTAAAACTTTAAAGTTAAATAATGATAAAAAAGGTTTATAATAATAAAACAAAAATATAAAAAACATAATGCACACATAAGCTGAATTAATTGCAAAGAAGCAAAAAGAATAAAAAGAGAAATGTAATAAGCAATTCCTCAGCAATGTAATAAAATAAAATTAATGAAAAATAAATAAATAAAAAATCCTCACTGTATAAGGAGTCTGTTCTACCATAAAATAAAAAAAACATAAAATTAAATTAAATTTCAGTGTAAATTCCATACTGAAACATGTTGACACCTTCTTGTCACTTAAGATTCCGAATGTGGAACATTCTCACAATATAAGTGGGGAATTTTTAAAACTTCATAAAACTAAATTTCATAAAAATATAGTTTAGAAAAAAAACTAAAATATTTAAAATATTTTAAAAAAGTATAAAATACTTCCTCACAAGCACTGCAATAAAATAAATAAATAAATAAATAAATAAAAAACTAAATAAAATGGAAAAACCCTCACTGTTTAAGAACTTGATCATTTCCTCTCTTTAGTGGTCAGTCGTCTCCTGCCCCGTGCTGACCGTCCTGCAGCGTTATGCGGGGTAATTGTCTGGTGGTGGGGCCGGTGGGGGGTAATTGGTCTTCACAGACAGCGGGGGAGGCATTCTGAGAGACTCTTTGTGTGACTGAGAGCTCTGCTTTGTTTGTGCTGCAAAAACTAATTAAAGCATTTGTTGAGCCGTAAGACCGAGCGAATGACAGAAACTCAAAGAAACTCAGATCATCAGGAATATATGTGCGCTTGATGGCATGAGGAAAACTTATCTGGCTTTATATGCTTTCCCTTCACCATCCATTACTCACAGGCCAAACATTCAAAGCAATGACACCTCATTTCTGGAGAAAAAAGGTTTTACTCACACTTTGTGGTCAACTTATTCTGAGCATCAAACAGTTGATTTATGACATCCCACACGCAGCGTCTCTGGATTCAATATGCTGCTGTGATACTGAAACACAAGCGCTTTCAGGCCAAACCTCACAACATGGCACTTGGCTGAACATAAAGATGTTTTCTTACAATTATTATTGTTTTTTACACAAACTGTGAATATTTCAGTATTTTCTGTATCCGCAGCGTGCAGGTTTTTGGTCATTTAGATGGTTGCAGATATGTTTTTTAATATATTGAAAACAGATGCATCATGAATAAATGTGAAGGAATATCATGAAAACATCTGCAGGTCATTTCAACCCAAAATGACGAGAAACACAAACTAATATATTTTTATACAGCGTATTAAGCTAATTTCGACTAATAAGGTTCATTGAGATGTTTTGCATCATGATCGTTTTGATTATTCTTAGTTTTTTTTTTTTTTTACTGTAATACAAAGCATCATACTCATAAATGTAACATGTTTAATATATATTAACATATATTAATATAAATAACACCATGATGTATGCATACTGACTTTATTGTATTATTATTATTATTATATATATATTTTGTATAATAGTCATGATAATTTGAGGGGAAATGTGCTAAAAATTAAAATTATGGTCCTAATAATATTAGGTTAAGTTTTGGTTAAGTGTAATTTTTTTCTTTTGATTTTAGGGTAAAAAAAAAATACAAAAAAAAAAAAAAAAAAAAAAAAAAAAAAAAAAATTGTGAAACAAATAAACATAAAAAAGCTTTGCACATCCATATATGGTGCTTTTAATGCTTAAATAAATTACTGTATATGCTTTAAGTTTGACTTTTACTGTAATCAGTTCATAGAAATCTGCCCACTGATCTTATTTCAATGATTATTTAGGATTTTACTTAAAAAATGTATATTTCATACTTAATTTATTTCTTAAAATTTAAATTCTGTTTTAAAAATCTGCTTATAATATTCAGAGTCGAAAGAACTTTAAATAAAACCATCACGTGAATGAGAAGATTCTCTTTTAATGATAATTTATTCATAAATGACTCGCTTCATGGTCTACCTCCATTCGGCAAAACCAGTGAAACACAACACTGTCTCATAATTTAAAACATAAATTAGATTTGATGTAAATAGGAAATTAAATAAAACAATGACAAGCGACAGGATCAATGATGAAATAAAAGAAAACGGTTCACTGTACACCAGATTGCAGCCTAAACTGAAGATTTCGTCCTGGTCAGTTCTATCAAAGTCATGAGTCCTCAAGAAAGTGTTCAGGATTAAAAAAATAAAAGAAATCAATTTGAATTAAATAAAAACAGGACAAAATGTGCATCGATCGGAAGCCCAAATATCAGAAGCTCTGCTGACAGAAACATAACGTCGGGCTTCAAAAACAGCCGCCCCTAAAAGTTGTCAAAAAGAAGAAATCTAAAACAAAGAATAAGAAATAATTCAATAATAATTTGTAGACATTAAAACATTTAAAAATACTCCCCAAAATGTAGTCTGAAGTTCTTTGTACACAGTAGGATTTTTCATGTTTTTTAAATATGTCTCTTCTGCTCACCAAGCCTGCATTTATTTGATTTAAAGTACAGTAAAAATAGTAAAATTCTAAAATAGTTTTACCATTTAAAATAACTGTTTTCTATTTGATTCTCTGTTAAACTGTAATTTATTTCTGTGATGTGCAGCTGTATTTTCAGCAACATTACTCCAGTCTTCAGTGTCACATGATCTTCAGAAATCATTCTAATATGATGATTTGCTGCTTAAGAAACATTTATTATTATTATTATTATTATGTTGAAAACAGATGAGTAGGATTTTTTTTTCAGGATTCTTTAATGAATAGAAAGTTCAGAAGAACAGCATTAATCTGAAATAGAAATCTTTTGTAACATTATAAATGTCTTTATCATAACTTTTGATCAATTGAAAGCATCCTTGGTAAATACAAGTATTAATTTCTATAATCTCCCCCCCCCACCCCAAAAGAAAATTATACTGACTCCAAGCTTTTAAATGGTTTAGTGTATAATGTTACAAAAGCTTTTTATTTTAGATAAAATGCTGATCTTTGGATCTTTCTATTCATCAAAGAATCATGGACTCAACTGTTTTAAATAGTGATAATAATAATAATAATAAATGTTTCTTGAACAGCAAATCAGCATATCAGAATGATTTCTGAAGATCATGTGACACTGAAGACTGGAGGAATGATGCTGAAAATACAGCTGCACATCACAGAAATAAATTACAGTTTAACAGAGATTCAAATAGAAAACAGTTATTTTAAATACTAAAAAATATTTCTAAATTTTACTGTTTTTGCTGTACTTTGGATCAAATAAAGGCAGGCTTGGTGAGCAAAATAGACTTCTTTAAAAACATTAAATATCTTACTGTTCAAAAACGTTTGACTGCTAGTGTAAATCATTTCTCCCAGTCTAGAAAATGTTCATGATACGCTGCTCTCGGTGGAGCACATTCGACTAGTTCCTAAAAACAGATTGCATAATAATACACAGGATATTATTTCATACGCAGCTTAGCACCAATGCAACAGTAGCTCCACTTATCAGAGTCTTCATCCGATTCCTCACACAGCGCTTTTATATCTCCAGCAGCCCGCTGCTGCCGTCCACACCGTTCCCTGTGCTGCTCTTTTCGTCTCCGCCAACCGCCGGGTCCTGCATGCCACCAGCGGGCCCCTGAGGAGCCACTTTACTGGAATCCGCTGGCTCCTCGGTTCCTCTGGGCTCTGCCTCCTCTTCCGGAGCCTTTCCTTGCAGGCTGGCTTCCGTGTGGGTTTTCTGATGTTTGCTGAGATGGTCGCTCCTCGTGAAGCGCTTATTGCACAGGAGACACGTGAACTTCTTTTCTCGCGTGTGGGTGCGGACGTGGCGCTCCAGCTCGTCGGAGCGAGTGAACCGCTTTCCGCAGAAGAGCCAGTTGCAGACGAAGGGTCGTTCGCCTGTGTGCCAACGCAGGTGGGCTTTGAGGTGCGAAGCCTTGCCATAAACCTTCCCGCAGCCGGGAATGTGGCAGCTGTGGACGGGTTTCTTGCGCAGGGACGCAGCCGAGGCGCCAAGCCTCTCCAACTCTTGACAATTTGGGCAATCGCAAGAAGACCTTCCGGTGGTAGATCCGCCGGTGTATCCGGGAGATCCCCGAGCCGGTTTGAGCCCCATGGAATTGTCCAGGATTCCAGAAGTTGGGATGGGTTTGGGCTTGTACATGTCCTGAGGGAGCATGTGCTGTGAGGATTGGAGCGAGCTCAAGCCTACAGACGGATATGGCGCCGGATTTAAAGGAGTAAAATCAGGAGTGTAACTAGGCATCTGGGAATTGAGGGATCCTTGAGAAGCGACAGGTTGGAGGCTCTCGGGTTGAGGTTGTCCTGCGCTTAGCCAGTTTGAGTTGGTGTGGACATCCCACCAAGAAGATGTTGCGTTCGCAGGAGCAGCGGTGATTCCGGGATGGATGCCCTTGTACCAGGAGCCGTAGGGATGCGTCATGTCCAAGTAGGTGTTGACGCTGGCCAGGCAGTCCGCTGTGGCTTTGGTCCCCAGGAGCGAAGGGTCTTGAGAGGCACTGGAGGTTTGGAAACTGGAGAACGGGTTGTAGTCGGAGCCGTACGCTCCCGTGGGAGCAGGAGGAGGGCTGCCGGTCGGAGTGAGCAAACCCCCGGCGGAGCTGAAGGAGCCACTGTAAGAGTCCGCGATGCCCTCATTGCCTCGCACGTTATTCTTAGCGCTCTGCAGTTCAGATGTCATGCTGTAGGCTTTCTTTATTGGTACCGTGCTTCCCACTTTACCAGGCGTGGCGGAGTCTCGGACTGGACTGGTGTTTCCAAACTTGTTGCAGGTCGCGGTTAGCATAGCCAAGGGACTGGATCCATAACGTGTTTCCTCCTGAGAAGACAATAAGAGATCAGAACGCAATCTTTGTTGCTTCAAATACAGCCAAGCCAAAAATTATTCAGACACCAGTTGGTGCAAGTCACTACAGTTCATTTATATAAGTGAGGATAGCGAAATAAAGTGATATATTATACCCAAAAATTCTTCATACAGTGGACTACCAGTAAAAATTGGGAACAAAAAATATTCAGACACTTTGAGCTGACTATGTTTTGCTTAAGTGTTTTTCTTTAATTCCTAATGGGACCTTTTTACACCACAGACTGAACAAAATTAAGCATTGCTTGGTAATTGGTTGAGCTATATTGGTATTATCTAATTTACTAAAAAAAAACAACAGAATAATCATTGGTTGATTGTAATCCATTACATACCTTTCTATCAAAGTTATCTGACATTATCAAGATGAATTTGTTCTGTCACAGTTTAACTCTTGAGTTTCTGTCATATTTTAATTACCATTTTCTAAACTGTAGCGAATAAACTGTTGGCGTCTGAATAAATGTTGGTTTGACTGTAGCCATCATGATGTTCTCTTGCATGAAAGAGATTGTGCAAACATCCTTCCTGCACTATTAGTCTAGACAGAAATATGCGCCAGCGTTGACAACACAATAATTAATGTCACCACACATGGAGTTCCTGTTCAACATGTTTACATCTCTATAGTGACCATCCGTCTGTGAAAAACAGGCAACAATATGATATTGTTTGGAAGAACAAACATCGTTCGGTTTAGGATTCTCTAATTGTGTTGTCAATCAATGTGTCAGCTGTGCATTTGCATTCACAAATGCACAAGAATAAAAAAATTAAAAATCAAAGATGGCCAATTATTTTCCATGTACTCACACTCACATTGATCCAAGCATGATGTATTTAACATGCTTTATGCCAGTGCATGAACACAGCCACAGAAAAACACGTGGTAACCATGTTTACAGTCAACAATGAGTAATCCAAGATTGAAGGACACAACGTTCTCCGTTTAGATGTAAAATTAAAAAAGCAGATTGGAATTTTAGGATTCCCACAACCCTAACTTTAGATGTTGAGTCCAAACATCACCTTACAGTCACAGACTATGGTTGGACATTGCTTCATTTGGAATAGCAGTGGTCTACCCTATTTTCCGTTGGGAAGTGATGATAAATGAATGAGTAAGGCGCAGTGTGTGTGATGATATTTCCCGTTGAGTGTATGTGGTTCATCTTGGCAAAGATTTTGCTCCCGTTTCCAGGTTAATTGCTCTCCATTACCGCGTGGAGCTTAAATTTGATGCCTACAGTACATCCAAAACCATTGCCGCAAGAGTTTTATGTCCTATGACTCCTAGTTTTTTTTTTAACAATTCAGTGTCTAGGCTGGACTATCTGGTCATAAGTTTGAAAGCGTTTTGATTGTGTTGCAACAAACCCTACACTCTCAACAATAAAAGTTTCCTCGGTGGTTCTTAGGTTTAGTAAAGAAACCTTAAATCGTACTTTATTGCTCTACAAAGTTATTCACATTAGTGTATTGGTGTCTAGATTCTTACACAACATTAAGGATTCTAAATAACTACAGAATAAGAAGTTTTTAAAGATCTTTTAAAGACTCTTCAATAAATGCAAACCCTAGCTTTAACTGTGAATTTAAGTGCAATGTCTTCCTGACAACATTGAATTTCGGTGTTTTTTAAAAATGTTTTTAATCACATAGTTCATGCAATTACATTTAAAATGAGTTATTTTCATTCTACTTTAAATTTCAAACACAAGCTATCTAATAACACTTACTGTGTGACCAGAATCAGAAGAAAGCCTGTGTAAACCAATAATACGCGTACTTGACGCTTATAAATATTTATAGAAATCCGATATAAAACCAAACGGAAAACATACGCTGGTCTGAGATCAGACTGTGTTCTCCATACCTCCAGAATCGACGCGGCCATCCCGGAGGAAGCAGTCCTGTGAAGTTCAGTCCAAAGGCAGCAGGAGAAGCTCTCGGTCCAGAGTCTGATAGAAATAAACTCCGCCGGAGCGCAGCGACTCTTCTTTGAGGAGACCCGGATACCGGGAGACCCGCCTCCTAATGAGGAGAGAGAGAGAGAGAGAGAGAGAGAGAGAGAGAGAGAGAGAGAGAGAGAGAGAGAGAGAGAGAGACGAATGTATACCTTAAATCAGATTACGAATTATGGGGGGTTAGATCCTCCCAATTGAAGTTTGGTGTTCAGGCTGGGGGTCTCAAAAGAATGCATTGTTTTAATATATGTGTACATATGTACATATAAGTGTATATAGCCTATATATATATATATATATATATATATATATATATATATATATATATATATATATGTATGTATATGTATATATATATATATATATATATTATATATGTATATGTATATATATATATATATATATATATATATATATATATGTAACAGATGAACTGAACTGAACTGAAGTCTTTCACTAAGATTCTCAGGATCTCAGAACATCACATAGAGAGAGAGAGAGGCCTACTTTTCAAGAGCGTTTTCAAATAACCGCAGTAAGTTTCTTCGAACGCTAAATATATTCGCTCGCGAACAAAAATCGCTTAAGCGCACGCGAGTAACCTTAATACTTATCACATTATTATAGGCTATATTTACACCTCCAAAAAAACACAAAAATTCCTTTAAAATGTAAAAACGAAATTAACAAATTTACCATTCAATCACTCAATAAAACCACAAACGGAATCTTTTTAAAAATCAACTACTTTGAAAAACAGTAGCTCAGCATTCTCACATTTGTTCGGGAACAGTTATCACAAGGGCAACTACAAGTTTTACAAACATACAGTAGCATAGCCTATCAGCAACTAGGCTATAGTTTTACAAATTGCACAAATGCTCGTTTTCTCTGTCAGTGTTTTTGCAAGTTTAACATACTACACTAGAAGAATACTTTGGTTGCATAAAATGCATTTATTATACATTGGCCCAAACTATCTATCTATCTATCTATCTATCTATCTATCTATCTATCTATCTATCTATCTATCTATCACAAAAAAAAACATGTCAATATGTCAATATTTTCACTTCATATGCAAATATTGTATTGTGTGCATCCAATGCCAGTGCATTCATTCATTTGGTTCCATATTGTCACATTGTAGAAAAAAAAAACAGGCTTGATTGGTGCTTATGATCAAAATTGTAAAATCAGTAAACTAGTTGATTCCCATCTTATATCAGACATGCAAATAAAGATTTTCCCCATAAGCAGTTTTGAGAACTAAATGTTTTCACACATTAAGCACAGATAAAACAATTTAGTAAAATAATGCAAAAATGCCATTCCAATAACAATGTCAATCAAATCAGGTGAATTATACAGAGTCCTGTTATTAAAGTGGTGTCAGTGGTTTCAAAGACTGTAATGAACGGTCTATAGATGCAGAGCAGAAAGTATAAGTACTGTTTTCCTGCCAATTTAAAGGCTAAAACACAGTCTCAGCTAATAGAAACAACACAATCTGATTTTATGCAGTTTAACAGCAAAATGATTGTAAACTAAATCAAAACAAAAACATACACATCCCTGGAAAAACTCCCCAACAGGATGCTCGACAAAAAATTGATCATGAAAATAGAAAAAAGTTTTTATGCAAAAATATGTCATCTAAGTACCTAAACAAATCAACCCTTAAAACAATTAAAAAGGCAAAACGATGTCTTCTGTGTTCCGAAACATCAAAACAAAAAAAATTGCAAAATTAATAATTTTTTACTCAAGTGCATGAAAGTCAAAGATGCTTTTAACAGCCTTGCCTATAAACTTCATTTGCAGTTTGTTCACTTTCTTGATTTTGACTACATTTTCACTCAGAAATACACAATTGAAATACCCTTTTCTTTCCTAATTTTTCCATATTTCAGTTCAGTGTTCCTGCACCGCACAGAAGTGGTCAGCTGTTGAGAGTCTCGCTCTGGCTTACAGACATCCATCAAGTGAATAAACAGTTGGAACGGCCTTCCGACAGCCCATCTTGGTTTTGAGTGTCCTTGTGGGTGTTGCTTTTTTCCAAAATGAGGGGAGAGAAGATTAAAATTGTTTTCAAAAATAAACATGTAATTTCATTCTTTATTTTCTCCCTCAATTACAAGGCATGGTCAGAGCAAGCTTGTAGTTTGTGAGAGTTTGGCCCTTACAGTAACACACAGACTATATTTAGCAGTCTGCTCTTCAACTGACCCTGCGTCTCTACCTTGCAGAGCACAAAATGAAATACACACATACACAATCATGCAACACATTAATTTCTGCAATCATAGTATTGAACTGCACTGGCTAATTAGATTGGTGCCACAGGGGGCACTGTTATTTCTAACATCATGAATCACGTTGCTGTCAGAAACATTGCAGTAAAGACCACACAGTGATTTATTGGCAGATTTAAATGTTAGATTAGGTCATCTTTGGAGCTGTAATCCACAGTCCTACTTTGGTGGAAGTAAATAATGCAGTAAGCTCTCCCATGCTGGTACGAGATAGGAAAGCCATTTAACGACCCTATGAAATCAGTTTTGTGGCTTTTATATACAAGACTGCTAACTAAACAGTGACATAATAAACGTTTAGCAGGTATACACATTTAAAATGCTAAGTTTCTTCCAGTAAATCATTTTAAAATACAGATGACACTGCTGAAATACATCAACATAGCAAAGGAAAATATGCTCATCAAGCGATTTTGGGGTCATTTTATCAATATACCACACATTATAATTGGAGGAGGTCGAGTGAGTGTTGAAAGGTGAAGAATCATTTTCCAAATACTAATGCACGTGCGATTGCAAATTGCTGGGATGGCCTAATAAATTTTCGCTCATGCATTTATCCTGACTTTCCTTCTCAAATGAATGGAAACATATGCAAAGACATGAGTTACTGAAACTGTGATGCAACTGAAGAACAGAATGATTCATCGAAGAAGAAATGTTGAATTGTAATGCGTCTGCATGGCCGGCCAATTTTTAATTTTTTGCTTGATTTGTCTTTTATCATACTGCATTATAAATGAACATACAATGAAAAATGAACACAAATCAGCCTTGTGCATTTTGAATGTAGTTGACATTAAATAACAGTAATGTCCATTAGTGCCAGTGGCACTGCTTTCTGGAATTATTTTTCCCATAGAGATTTTTCAGAAAGTCTTCATTAAAGCAATATAAGCCATGAATCATGACAATATTACAAAATTAGAATTAAAACAAAAAAAAATATAAAAAGAAGCAAAAAGTATATGAAAATAATAAAAGCCAAAGTTGCAAGACTGCGTTCCTGGTGGAACTACAATCCCATGAAGCATTGCAGAAGACATAATCAGATTAAAAATGATGGAGAAATATTCATTCAAAGTTGTTTGTTGTATCTCTATGAATAATGTAAAGTATGAGCACACACGCACACAAATATTTAACTATTTTGAAAGTGTAAGGAGACTGATTCGCTTACCCATTTACGGTGGGCGGAGCTTTGCTCCCTGCAACTCTGTGATTGGTGGAATCTTCTCTACAGCATCATGGGAAATGTAGTTTTTCACTCGCTTATTTAAAAAATAAGCTGAATTAAAGTGAACAGATGGGTTAAAAAAAACATATACAACCCCAGAGCTCACAACAGGTCTGCCCTTAACAGTTTATCAGTCAGCATTAAAAATCTATTTCCATATGGAGAAAACGAATGGAGTTTTTCTGTTGCGCTCTGTAGCAATTACGTAACCAACAGAACCTCACATTCATCTCCTCTAGAGTTTTGGAAGAGATCTCAACAACGTCTTACACTTTGCCAAGCCTGCAATCAAATGATCTCATTATGAACTCAAACATTTCTCATCAAATGATCTGAGCTGCATGTTCCATATTTATTTTATAGCTTTATACACTTACTGGATGACACTAGTGACTCATTTGTGCCTACGTTTATTTCTTTCAAGGAATTTAAGAAGCAAAATCTGAGACAAAGTTGATACTTGAATGAAATGAGATGTACCTTGTGTACATATAAGACACAAACATGATCACCAGAGTGAAAAACTAAGGTTTAAATGGGTGTGCCTTTACAAAATTTACTGAACACGCAAAGATATAAACTGAGGAACGCGGTGCCACATGTGGAGGCTTCAGCGCAGTTTGAGGGAACTGCCTTCCCAATGATTTGCATGTGGTTTCCCCATTTGGCCTAATAGCTTTCCTATTTCCCTTTGAGGATCAGAAATCCCACACCCTGAACCGGCTGAAATTGAAAGGAGAGGTGCAGCAGTGGCGTATAAAGAGTAGTTTATTGGGATATCCTTTATCACTCCGAGGAGCTGTAAATGCTTGATCCCCACTAACAGCTTCCTTCAAAGTGGCGCGAAAGCAATCTATAATTACAGGTTTAGAAGGAAAACATTTTGTGTTTTTATCTTTTCTATTTTTGCATTTTACATTGAAATGTCTTCCTCTCTGGGCGAGGTAATGGCTTGTAAAAAGCACTGTTGATTATTGTGTTAATGAAGGGCGTGTGTCAGCTATAAAGTGGTATTTACTAATAATTTACATTAGTATAAATTGCTGTAAATCTGCCACTTCAGATTCGAGATCCATATTTTACTTTGGGCATAACTTGGTTGGTTGGTTCGTTGGTGTTTTAACGCCATGCCAGCTTCCTTGGCTATTTTCATGGCAAGTAATACATTGAAATACTATAAAAGATCAATTTAAAAACAAAGTTTGCTTTGGATAAAAACTCTAATGCAAACCTAAAAATAAAAAATGAATTCAGAGGTGATTGTTAAAAATGATTTCAAGTGTGGACATCAAATGTCGAGCAAACACAGTTGTTTTATGGCCTTAAATTAATTTGCATTTTTGCATTTAACGTTGTCTCTTTTATACCTGTTGAATGTGATCCAACATTGAAATGGCCTTAATTTTTTTATTTTTTTTGCATTTAATATTTTCTTTCTTTTCACCTGTTGACCGTGATTCAATAGTAAAATGGACTTAAATCTATTAGTATTTTTTTGCATTTAACATTTTGTTTATTTTTACCTGTTAACCCATGATCCAATAGTAAAATGGCCCTAAATTTATTAGTATTTGTTGCTTTTACCTTTGTTTCTTTTTACCTGTTGACTGTGACCAAACAGTAAAATCGTCTTAAATTTATTAGTATTTTTTTTTCATTCAACATTTTCCATTTTTACCTGTTGACCCTGTTCAAATAGAAAAATGGCCTTATATGAGTTTTTTTTTGCATTTTAAAATTGTTTCTGTTCACCAGTTGACCATGATCAAATAGATTTAATTTTTATTAATTTTTTTGCATTTAACATTTTTTCTTCTTACCTGTTGACGGTGATCCAATCATAACAAACTTGTCATCAATGTTTGGGTCATAAAGCAGCACTTACTCGTATGTTTCAGCGTACGTAACATTCACCAAGCAGTAATTCACAAATACCATGGATTTGAATGCTTTCCAAATAAGTACCCTTATAAATCAAATTAACTTTTTTGGACATCCATTTAGAGTCATTGCAACCCAAGACGGCACCATTAGCTGAAAGAAATATCAGCATTTTTGGCCAGTTTATAGATATTAAATATACAAACTATAAGGGTCTTTTAGCATAACTCACTTTGGACCAGTTTTACAGTTTTGGGTTTTTAAGGGCTATATGCTTCCATCATTAGTCTCGTATCAGAGTACCGAGGATTTCATTGTGGTTAGATGGGAATCAATGGAATAATTCTCCCTGAATTCCTCCCGGAGCCCGGACCCTCAGCGAATTAAACTTCTTAATAACGCTGCCACGCAAGGAAAAAGTGAAATGATTAGACGTGTGTGAGTGGCTTTGGAGATGGAAATGCGGTAAGAGGGAGATACAGGGTCAGGGACAAACTCGCCTCACAGCGTGATGACTTTTTCCAAACCGTGTGGTCACAGAAACAGGAATCTCTATGGAAAAATAAGTGAGAAAGACTTTCAGATGGGTCAGAAAGGGGAAAAGCTTAATATCATCTACAATAAAAAAACAGCTTTGGTTGTGCTTCACGCAGGTCATTAACTGAAGACAGTGAAATACTCATGAATTGGATGTCAAACTGTGTGGGGCCTGAAGGAGCCAGTATGATCATAACAAAGAGGCCAATTTTATGAATTACTGGTTACTCAGCACTCTAGACTATACTAAACATGGCACCGAGTTACCACTAGTGCTGCCGTCCGCCCCCGTGAGCTCCACCACAAGTGTCCTCCACAAATCAGCAGTTTAACAGAGTTTAACATCACTCATGAAGCGCTCTCAAAACACAGCAGCAATGAAGACGCTTTAAAACAAGAATTCAGAAAGTACACATCGCGTGGAACGGGTGAAGCTCATGAAACCTGTCAAGAACATGTTTTGTTTCACCCCCCAAAAATTAGAAATTATATTTTGCATAAGGAAAAGAAAATGCATTACGATTAAGCACATTAAAACCCCCATAACCACATTAAAATTTAAAATGCATTACGATTAAGCACATTTTACCCCCCCAAAATGTTACAATTAAGCACATTTTACCCTAAAATGTTCATAACCACATTAAAATTTAAAATGAAATAAATGGTGTATTATTTACATTGTAAAATATTTATAAACCAGTTTACAGAATTTGAATTTTCAAGTTAATTGTAACAAAAAGTGATACAGTAATTTGAAACAACACTACCTGTAATTAGAATCAAAAGACCTGGATGCACTGAAGAAATTAGAATTTGGAAGGAAATTGTTAAATGTGCTTAACCCATCATGTTATGGAAAATAAAAAGTCAATGTTTCATGAGATTCAGCCATATAGAAAGAGTTTTTTACCCCTAAATCATTAAAATTTGTATTACTTTTAAGCATATTTTACCCCTAAATCATTAAAATTTTTATTACAATTAAGCACATTTTACCCCTAAAATGTATGGAAGCCTGTTTCTGCCAAGGAATAAAAAATTAAAAAGGTAACTGTGACTTTTTCTTTCAATATTCTGACTATGTTTCATGCAATCCTGAGAAAAAAATCCACACTTGATATAAACTTGCAATTCTGAGAAGAAAAGTAAGAGATATAAGAGATATAAACAATTGCAATTGCAATAAAAAAGTCAGAATGTTGAGATATAACGTTATAAGGACATTTTTTATAGGCAGAAACAAAACAAAAAAACAAAACCGTGAGATACAAACTCAGAAACAAAGTCAGAATTTTGAAATAAAAAGTTGCAATTGCTTCATGAATCAATTTTTTATTCCATATTGGAAACAGACTCCAATAAAAAATGTTTATAACCACAATACAAAAAATATATCCTTCTTATTACTGTAATATAAAAGAAATGCTGCGTTATTTATATTATAAAGTAAATTCAAACCATTGTATGGTATTTTCAAGTTAACTGAATCAACATTGAGAATAATGAGAATTAAAACATCTGGATGCATTGCATCAGCGACAATTTGGAAGGAAATCATTAAATGTGTTTAACTTTCATGAAAGAAATATTGTTAAAATCTCACTAGACCCTCATTTTATGGAAAATTAAATTTCGGATTTACTTTCTGCACGTTTTCATGAGTTTCAACCATATAGAAAGAGCGTGAGTGAGCGGCCTGTGTAAAAATAAGCACATTTTACCTAAAGAGAGCCCTTCCTTTAAACACCAAAACAAAACACTGCAGGTCAGAAACCCACAGCAGACGCTGAAGGAGAGCTCGGACCACCCAACGCTGCACCCACACCCTGCAGCTACAGCACAGCGACGGTGGTGCAATAAGAAAACACTGAACTCTGGGTCTGAAGCTCTTTCCAGCTCCTCACCGTATGGCCGCTCCGTCTCACTCATGCGCTATAAATGTCAAGACCACCATCAGAAACTGACATTGAACGTTTAGGTCAAGGACGGTTTGGGTTTGTCGTCCCAGACTCGAGCAGAGGAAGTGATTGTAAACAGACTTTTCCAGATGTGCATGTGAACAGCATGCATGCGGATGCTCGGCGCGAGAGAATGCCACGCAGTCTGGGCTCCAAAATAAAGCCGAATGCTTTGACTTCCACCGGCTGGGGCGAGCGGTCTCAGAGCCGCTCTAAATCCGGAGGCCTGGCTTGAAGTAACGCGCCGTCCCCCCACAGAGAGCGAGCGCGGTGGGTGTGGCCCCTGAGGAGATGGTTTTTGAGGGGGCCCCTCCCGAACACTGAGCTGCATGCCAGCGCCCAAGGGCTCCAGTCTGCCTGACCAAAACCACCGCGAGCTACCCACGCCACGTTACACCGGCCAGCTTGGTGAACGACGCCCCCTACTGGAGCTGCAGGAACGGACAGATGCACCTCTGCACATCCCTCCACCCGCAAGGTGCAAAACACACACATGCAGGCTGAATTTTCACTCTTCTGTATGATTCTTAAATGTTTTATGCATATTTCCAACCAAAATAGTCATAACTACAAAGCCACATGTTAATTAAAATAAAGTGATACAGAAAAAACATTAAGAATAATAACAGGTAAAATGTGTAGATGCATTACAGCAATTTGGGAATAAAGTGTTAAATGTGCCACCAGTTGTCTGCGTGCTAAACAAACACGATGCAATGAGCCTCAAGTAAACACTTGCTGACTTTACAGTCGAATTAAGCACACTTGTCCTCAAAATCATCTACATTTTTATTACAATTAAGCAAAATGTACCACAAAATTTCTTACATTTTTATTGCACATTTTACTTCAATTTTCATAACCACAATGCAAAAACATGTATTTTTGTTAATGTAATATGATTATTTATATTGTGAAGCATTTACAAAAAAGTTGCATTTACATGTTAACTGAAATAAAGAGTGATACAGTACTTTGAATCAGCATTGAGAATAAAGAGAAGGTCTGGATGCATTGCAGAAATGACAGTTTGGAAGGAAAAATATGACCAAAAATAATACATTTCATATTTATTTTCTGCACTTTTTTATTAGATTCAGCCATATAGAAGGAGCGTGAGCCGTTCATGTAAAAATAAGCACATTTTAAAATCAAAAACAAAAAAAATAATTATAGAGAATCCATGCAAAACTTTCAATACCACAAAAATAATAATGGTAATTTCTTATTTTCTGGACATGTAGAAAGAGTGTGAGTGAGCGTCCATGCAAAACTGTCATTACCACAAAGTCACATTATCATTACAGCACTACAAAAGAAATACTGTATTATTTTATTTAAATTGTAAAGTATTTACAGGCAGTTTCGCATAAAAGTGATCCAGTGATTTTATGTATAAGAAGAATGAGAATAACGAGAATTACGTGTACAATGTCTGGATGCATTAGAGACATTAGGAAGGAAATTGTTCAATGTACCACCAGCTGTCTGCATCCCAACACAACAGATTTAGAAACACTTGTTAGTGTCATACATTTGGACTGTAAATGGTTGCAGAGAAACACTAGGCATCACATGCTAAATGACCAAAGAGCACACACAAGACAAAATAACACAGAACCGTGTTGCATTGCTACAGCAGAAGATGCATAAAACATGAAAAAATGTGCTCTGAAATCAGCTCAGAATAGCAAACCTGTCTAATATCCTCAAACTGGACAGAATCATAGTATGAAGCGGAGAAATCAGAGTCTGTGTCCATTATAAACTACACTTTGCAAAAGTAGGAGCTAAAGAAAAAGCATTCTGGGTTCCCCAAACAACCTTTATGTGCAAAGAAACAATTTTCTTAGTAATAACAACATTTCAATAATCAGAAGAGCCTTTTTTTCACTATTAAGAACCTTTTGTGCACTGAAAAGATTCAATGGATGAACTTTATTTTTTAAAATTGTACGTGATTTTCTGTGAAATCAGATCACCTTTAATTAGCAGACAGGCTCTGATTTTCATCAGCTAGCATTGATTTGTCCAGACTGCAAAATGGGACAAAAGCAATGTATCCCAGCCTTAAATCGTTTGTTCACAGTGAAAATTACATGATACAGCCAATCAGAACGTGCCTGATATTTAAATACGCCATTAAATGCATCAAAGCCATCGAAGTCATTTACTGCTAAAGTGGACAAGGTGCGCATAAAGCACACATTTACATTTAAAACATATAGTCTTTCTTTTCCAGCAAAACAGACCAAATACTGATGAGATGATCTTGCATACAGGGCTTAACACAGTTAAAATTTAACCATAGAGATTGGTTATCATGTGCTTTATTGCATGTGGTTACTGTAAATGTTTAAACTCAATCAGACTGTTTCACCAATAAAAAGTGAAGAGTTTTTTTTAAAACACGTTCCTCCCACCACAAGGCAACCAAAATTATTATCTCTTTAAAAAAAAGTATACTACACACAAAAAAATGTAAACCACACACAACTAGGGGAACCCTTGCTGTATTTTTCTCTCTTGTCTCCTCTAAAGTCTGCCTTGAGTTTAACGTCTCCAGCGATACCACGCTAACCACTCAAGCCAAACTCAGGGCTGGATTTCTGCTACAGGGTTTCCATCAGGGGATCTCAGCATTGCTTTAGCATTCAGCAGGAACAACACAACAAACACTCACTTACTGGCTTACAACCACACAGCATAAGATGACCACATTTCTGACTTAAAATTGGGAACATTTCTTGTCTAGCGGTCAATACATCATTGAAATTTCCAGTGTTATTATCTACGACATTAAAATATCCCATGACAGTTCATGTTTATTACAATCAGCTATATCATACTCCACCATACTACTTTAAATTGCATTGTGCTCCTAAGATAAAACTTTAAAGGCGCAAAACAAAGTTCAGTTTCAATACAACAGATGAACAAGCAGTTACTACAGAATTCAGAAACATGAGACAAACAACATTAAACACATATCCAAAAAAACATACAAAACAAATACATACAAACATTAGTTACCAGTGTTACCAGTTTTTCAAAAAATAAATCCCAGTTACCAATTAACAACATACTTAGATACATTCATAAACATCTAAACTAATATTCTTATATAAATGTTCGTCATTGCTAAGTGTTATTAAAATTACTAAATGAGTAACTACTTCGCATTCATAACTGGGGTTTTCAATTTACAACTGACTGGCTTTGCTCATGAATATTAAATATGTTACGTGGAATTCGTCCAGCTTTATGGTATTATGACATATTTCATAAATGTTAAGTTGCTGTACCACGCCATGTGTGCATGACTTAATTAATTGTCACACATACAACCATTTTATATCGTTACACCAAAAACAGTAATTGCGCGTGCTTTTTAACCCCGATGGAAATGAACGATCGCAACGAATCGCGATGTAAAGTGTAATTTGCGTACAGCGTTTATTGTAGATGCATTTGTGAGTTTATATGTTTGTATGTGCCTTACTTGAGGCTTATAATAATACGGAGTTGTTGATACTCTTGCAGTCGATCATTCTGGTGCAATTTTCAATGACAAATTAGCATGAGCTAAAAATTGAAGTCGCTATAGCGAGCAGAGCCCTCTGTTGGTCAAAACAAACACCTGCGGCCGGTTTTGAAGTTACCGTAAAAACTGGGATATTTGTGGGAACGGCCATCAAAAACCTTAGTCACATTAGACGCCATATTGAATTTAATGCAGATGAAAACAATGACACTGTATAAAAGTTCTGTCACATTACCTAAAATAACCATCATTAAATAATAAAACTACACACTATATTTAATCAAATGATCTGAGCAATCCCCTTGCGAAAATTAACCATGGATTATTAATAAAAGTGAACTGTGTATTTTTTTTATTTGTATTTTTTTGGCATATTGATTACATTTGTGTAACCCCAGTTTTAATACAAATAACATGTTCAAACTATGGTTAGTGTAGCAAAATTATGGTTAATTTGTGCCATTGTTTAACTGTAGTATCTCTGGGTTTTTTTTATCTTATTTGTAGTAAAACCATGGTTAATGTTCATTGTAAACAACAGAACAATCCATTGAATCCACTGACCTTAGTCTACCCTGACAAACCAATACCAAACCAATTACCAAAAACACACTAGTAAATGCATAGTATGGTGCTAAAACACAGAAATGCTCTAGTGGATTGTAGTATTTAAATACTGTATAAGTGGCATTCTTTCTACTTTTTCTTTAGATGTATTTATATGAATGCATGATTGAAGCATCATTTGCATGAACTGGATTCTAAAAAAATGAATCCAGCTTGTGTTATTAAAGTCACACACATTATCTTTATTCATCCATGTAAACACGCACGTTTCCCTCTCTTAGAGAGCCGTTCGCTCACAGCAGGCCTAAACAGTATTCTTCCAGTGACCTTTAATTATTTGATAGATTTTTAGAGCTAACTGCTATTTAATAAGTTTGTAAGTGCTTCCTAAACAATCAGCCATAATATGGGACTAATTTAAAGAGCAAGGCAGGCAGTTTTGGCAGCGGCGGAGGGGCTGGTTTGAATCAGCGGAGGCCCCTCGCTCCAGCTCTGGTTTTAAACTGTTCTTCGTGTTTGTGGAAGTGCGGCTGGCGGTCGACTGCGAGGCCTGCGAGGCAGCGCTGTTTAATTGGGCTTTGTTGTGGAAAGAAATAGGGGAGCACGGTTCACTGTGGTCACATCTGTACAACGGTGGGGACCGGAGCGAAGAGACTCACACATGTACATACACACGCAAAAACACAAACGACACAGAACGTCTCGTCATAAATTGTCTCTAATGAAGCTATGCAGTCAGGTGAATTTATTTAATATTTATTGAATACGCACAGAGCGTGACTCAGTGTTATAACGTGATGATGCGTTTGCTTTGTGTGAGCGGATTTTAGAAGCATATAATTATCACATTTACAAAACAGAGCTTCTGAATAATAAGATGTTGGATTTACACATGTGACTGTTTGGCCTGCAACTCTCTCATGTCTTGTGGTGACATGCTGTACTCTATCTGAAACGAGCATTTGTATACTTATTGTAAAATCATTATGCAGACAGTTTTTTTGAGCTCAATCTAACTGTGCTTACATGGAGTGTTTGTAGCATTTGAACTTTACTAAAGATACTATTGACCTTGTTACTGTTGCCTTTGGTTTGCTTTGGGTTTAAAAGACACTTTTGTTTTGGCACGGAAACCTTTGGATGAGAATAAAACTTGAACTGAATTGAGCTTAATTTAAGCTTATCTTTAACTTACAATTAAAATACCGTGAAGCTGCTTTGAAACTATCTGTATTAAAGCACTATTAATAAATGTGACTTGACACAACTATACAACAATACAAAACTAAAATATAGTCAAGTCAAGTCAAGTCATCTTTATTTATATAGCGCTTTAAACAAAAAAGATTGCGTCAAAGCAACTGAACAACATTAATTAGGAAAACAGTGTGTCAATAATACAAAATGACAGTTAAAGGCAGTTCATCATTGAATTCAGTGATGTAATCAATGTGACTTGACACAACTATAGACCTCTGTGATCCTAACAAAGACACATGCACTATTAATAAATGTGACTTGACTTGACTATAGACCTCTGTGATCCTAACAAAGACACATAGAAAACTGCTGGGAAACAATCAATACATGGCAAAAAATAAAAATAAATAAATAAATAAATAAAAAATAACATTTTTGTCATTTTGTTAGTTTTTGCTAAAAACATGAAAAGCTATTTCTGCCAAGTAAGAAAAACAAGACAAAGCACAAGACAAATACTATGAAAATAATTTTTGTGGTGTATTAATAACATCATGAACTATTCAAATGACTTTGCTAAGAAAACATCTGCCAGAAAATAAACACAAATGATATAATAACTGTAAGTATCAAGAAATGGACCATAAAAAGTGTGAACAGACCAAGCAAGAAACCGTAATGTCCTGAATTTCATCATCATGCATTAGAGAGAGAGATCCACCCCCCTTCCCTATATATCGCTCCTACTTTTCATCCCACATCTTTTCCCTCCATTCTCCACTTCATCTCTCTCCGTCTCATGTGGTGCTGATTGAACCCCATCAAAGGCTGCGGTGAGAGTAGACGGCCTGCTGCAGCTCCAGCCTCTCACAGCCTAATGAGACACACACACACACACACACACACACACACACACACACTCACACACAAATGCACACACGCACACACACACACACGTGCACACACACACGCGCACACACACACGCCTAATGCAGCACAGAAGCACATACTCACAGTTTCTTGAAGAAAATCACCAAACCAATCAATCACAAAAAAAAAAACCAACACACTAATGAAGCACATAATCACAAAATCAAAAAAAAAAAACAAAAAAAAAACGCAATGCACTACAAAAAAGAAATAATAATAATAATTCTCATAATCACTTTTGTCTTGCTTTACAGTAAAAATCCATATAACAAGATGCATTTACTTTAGAATCAATAATTACAATATATTAAAATTTGTTTTTAGAGAATGCTTGTTCCTTTAAATTCATTTTTCTCCCATATATGATATATCTGCAATGGACATGCAATTCCAAGATGTTCTCTGAAAACAAATCTTCATATTTTACACAGTTGTGCTTCTCAAGTAATGTTTTTTCTTCATTTATCCACTCTCATCAGTGGTTTCTCTTCTTGCCATGTCTCGTCACACTCCCGCAAAACCACAGCTCTCTTCAGAGTCTTTTCCAAACCAGCCTGGCGTCTGTCTCCCCTTACTAACACCCCTCTTGTGTGTGTGTTCTTACATATCAAAATATAGCCCCAAAACCAATTTAGACACTAATTTCACAATTTAAAAAAAGTTTTAATGTTTTTACATTACATACAAAGTATCAAAGCAAAAAGAAGCACAAACACAAGCAAAACATTCAATGGAAGTGTGTTGGTTTTGAATGTAGTGTTGAAGATGAAGACAGTCAGTATTGTGTTAGTTTATGTGATTCTTTATGCCTGTGATTTTAAATTACTTCAAAACCACCTGATTCACACACATTGAGAGCTGAACAGCGACATTAGCGAAGAGAAGAGCATTTGAGACACGCAGATACAGATCCAGTCAGTCATATTTTTATTTGTGCCTTCAGTGTCCAAATACATTCTGCAGCTCCTGTATTGACTGTTGTGTAAATTATGTAATGAGCTGCACAGTAAACAAATTATGCATGTTCTTGCATTACAATTATACACTCATAGACACAACAGAATACAACTGAATACAAACAACATCTAAAAATATGTCATATACACAGGTACTAATTGCAATTTGTATGCTATCACAGCACCACTAAGTGGTCAAACATTAACATTGCAATAGTCACAGTCTAGTGGTGCTGTTGTGGTAAAACTGATTTGAAGACTGAGGTGAATACAAATGTCACGTTATCTTTGTCCTTTTTTGTATTTATATATAAAAAATTAACTTGTTTTAACAAATTTAATGCAAAAATGTTTTTCTTGAAACTTGCAAACTTGAAATTTCACAAAATTCTGATATTAAAATACATACAATCTAATTTCCAAGACTAAAACAGACTCAAAAAATGAAAGATATTTAATATTTAATTAAAAGTTAATGTACACTAAAGTGCCATTCAAGAGTATAGTTATTTTATGATTATATGAATGTATATCACCAGTATCCAACAGATCTGATGATGCAATATTCTCTGGTGTCAATTTTACAAAAAAATTCACAAAGTAATGTATAAATGATTAAATGTAGAGTATATAAGTGCACATTTAACACAGCTATAAAACAAATGCAGCTACAAAAATAAAACTGCATGAAGCACATCATCTTCTAGCAGTTCTCCTCGTTCCCAGACTTCTAGGTGGTTTTTGAACCTGGATGTTCCGGGCGGGATTCACTACACATCCTTTCTCCTTATAATGATCCAGAAGTCTTCTCCACAACACACTGCACCGCAGCAAGTTCTCATTACCTGACAAAATAGCAGAAATATGGCACTGTAATTCAAGCATCAAACAGAAAACTGTTGATAATTATAAAATACACATAAAAAAGGAGGTTTAGTGTTATTATAATAACATTTTATTAACCCTGTTAATTATAAGTTAATTTAAAAAAAAACACATTTACTGTACACACACAAAAAAAGGTGAAGATAAATGATATCCTAGATGGTGTATCTAACCGATGATGCACAGGCCTTCTTGTGCCCTGGTAATGCCCACGTTCACTTGGTGAGGGTCCGTGATAAATCCAAGTTGTTTCATAATCCAGGATTTGGTTGGTTGTTTTTCTATTTCAGATTCGGGACAAGAGCGCACAGTTGACATGATGACATATTTCCATTCACTTCCTGTGGCCAAAGAAACAAATGAGAAAAGATCAGAAATTATAAACATTCAAAACATTCAACTAACTTGGAAAGTACGAATGCCTTGAATGTCTTTAGTTGTGTCTTAAAAAACTTCCTTTGTATGTTTATACATTCATTGTATTTTCTAATTTCTAAAAGAGAGGTAAATAATGGTTAGTTTTAATGTCATGGGTTCTGGTAAACAAGTTAATGCTTAATGAAGTTCACTCTGCTATTAGTAGACTCACTGATGTGAAAGGGCATTTGTGAAAATGTTTTTACCTTGACTCCTCATGATGGTGTTGACTGTGATATCACGGATACCCTTATCAAACAGGAACTCATTAATACTTGCCACTTGAGCATTATATGGTGTGAGAATGGCAATGTCCTTTGTGTTTATCCCAGCCTGAGTCAAAAGAATGGCGATCCGCACCTGTTGAAAGTTTATTATAATTATCACATAAAATAATAATAATAATAATAATAATAATAATAATAATAATAAAATACAAATTATTTTTTTCTAGCTCGTGAAGACAGCGCGGTCACGTAGTACCTCTTACTTTCGATTCATGTAATATATTCATGTAACAATTAATATACATTTCTCAAATTAAACGGTACTTTCTATTATATAAATATATCCAATAATTTCCATTCGTGAAAAAAAAACGTATTGATATTTGAATGTTACGAAAGAGCGCGCTCTGCTGGGAGGAGTCTTGTCTCCTAGGAAACCTTTAACCGCCAATATTTGCCGCCCAGCGCCATTGAGTTGAACGATGAGGAGCTGGAAGATAAGCGTAAATCTAACACTCTCTGCATCAGATGGGGTTAACTGGTATGTCAGTTTATTAATATCAATGTTTTGTGAAAATACAGAATTCACACAGTATTTGTTACATTATTCGGCGCATGTTTTAAAGATGAATAACCTTGGTGTCAGGTTAAAATGACTGTTCTTCCACTTAGACCGTTTTCTAGTCAGTGAGTGTTCTGAATCGCGAGATGGCGCCAATTAGCTTTTCTAGCTCGTTTTGTTATGAAAATTTAAAAAACCGTTGAGTGATAGACAAAAGTAATAGCAGCAGTATTTGAAAATAACCACATTAGTGATAATCAGATTCAGGAGCGCTTCTATGGTGCATATTTGGGGCTTAGCAGACCTCTATGGATGTACAGTATATGGATAATAGAGACATCCTTCAATTAAGTATCGGAATGATATGCTATGTATGTAGGATTTTTGTGTGTAACATAATAGGCTATACATTTTAACTTACACTATAGCCCAAAAATACATATTAATTCATCTACTTAAGTGCTCTTACCACTTCTTCTGCCTCTTCCACATTTGCCTTTGAATTTTCATTCCCCCGTTCAGTCCGGACCACCAGACTTTTCTCCTTTCCTTCAACATGACCAAAGACAATGCACGTTTGTCTTGATTTACTAAGAAAGAGACTCGGTTTGGGTGATGTTCCAGTTTTTAAACTGTCCTTTATATAGAACTCCTTAGATGGAAATGCACAAATGTCTTCTTGCTGTAAGAGACAAGATATTTAACTGATAAATTTTGAACTATACAAATAGAACTACTGCAGTTTTAATTGTTTAGATCATTGTTTTATTTTACTGGATAATAAATACTACTGCTGATTGAAAATTATACGTTTACATAAAAAAAAAAACCAGCTGCCATGATATAAAGAACAGTAAAAAGAACAGTAACTGACATAAATGTTTAGAAACAAATACAGTAGTAAAGCTATAGTGTGATAATTTATTACCATTCTGTACTGAGTGTCAAGCAAGAGTGCTTTCTCCATGTAACGTTCAAAAAGTGATTTGCTCATTCCCAATCGCTCCACCACATCACAGTGGATTACAGGGTTGCAGCTGCATATGATCGCCCAGAAGAACAATCTAGAACATGAAATTAGTAGGATAAGAACCTACAAGTAGATTCAGCGGTAATGCATGTTGTGCTCAATGCAATTATAATTTAAATAGAAGACTTTTTGTTGTACCTATAATGATGTGAATGTTAAGCTACTGCCTCCAGTAACCTTTATTATGTGTTAAACAATCAATCCATGCTGCTACTGTCCAGGTTTAAGTGTTTGTCTGAAACGAAAATTGTTTTGGAATTGTACACTACCTGCTCAGGCTTATGAGCCACTAGTGGAATGAAGGCTTCAGGTTCAGTTGCCATGGCACATTCATCAATGATGATCTGTTTGAAGTCGAGGGCATCAGCTAAGGCAGGCTGTGAGGCTGCTGTGCAAGTGCACAAGATGACATCATGCCGCAATAATTCATGTTTCCGAGCCTTTTGGAGGGTTTCTCTGTAGCTTTAAAACAACAACAACAAACAAAATATTTTGCAACTTTTTGTGAACTTTAAATTAGCTTTTCATTTCCATGAAATTGTGTCCAAACAATACTTACAATTTCTTTTCTTCATTAGTGAGTTCATCTCCTCTTCCAATTTTCATATCAAAAGCTAGTATTTGTGTGGAGAATGGGTTGCCATCTTTTCGAATCAGGTGGTGAAGTGCAATGGAGCTAATAAAATGACAACAATACATGTCATGCATACACACTACATTCGTAGTTAGCACTCAATCTGATCTACACTCAAATAAGTGATACATTGACAGTATTTGGGAAATACCTGAGCTCTGTGTTGGGTTTTTCACCTCTTTTTGAATTGCGTGACAGCTTCAGATTGCAGCCTGGGTAAGGAAATTCCAACATCTCCATCTGATTACTGTAGACTCTGAGAGGTCTAAGTTGATTTCGAAGTTTTAGGAGATGACCTGTAACAAATTTGTATAAATAGTTAAAGTGCTGTAATGTGTAATGCTATTTAAACCTGAATTTTGTTACGGAACATAACTAAATGTCATACTGAAGATAATAACTGGCTATATGGAATAACATACTAGACACTACTACATTCTTGCTAATTCTGCAATATTTACTGTGCATACAAAATGTAAAATTCCTCATGTATTGAATATCTGAATAATCTTCTACTTTTGCCAAAAAAATATGTACTGTATATAAAATATTATTGTGACATGCCATTTACTGAATTATACATGCAATTGTGATAAGGTTATGTGACAATAATGGAGAATACTTCAGAATTTTTTTTGTTTTTGTTGTTGTATAATGCATTGTTTCACTTGTTTTCTAAAAACAAAACTAAACATTAGGCAAGTATTCCATTCTTAAAATGCAAAGCAAAAAAGAAACACAAAAAGCCTAAAACATTTTTACAGAGCTGCTAAAATGCTTTAATAGAGCATAAGAAAAGTATGCAAATATGGTTTGCAAAATGTACCTGCTATGACATCCACAGATTTATTTGAAGGCCCGCAGTAAAGAACAGCTCTCTTCTTCTGTGAACGTTTTTGAATAATCTTGAACAACCAGTACACAATATGGACACCAACAACAGTTTTTCCTGTGCCTGTGAAAATGCACAACAGTCATTTGAAACGAAAGGACTGAAAATCAAGCACAATGACCTTTTTGATACCAAAGAAAGTCAGAAAATATCTCTCACCTGGTGGGCCGATAAGAGTGAATTGCTTGTTGGCCAGTGCCTCTCTTATAGCTTTACGCTGACTGTTGTTTAGATTGGAAAACCCAGAAGAGAGATAACCATCAATCTCAAATCTGGCTGGCATCTGCTTCAAAAATTTAGTTCCTTTGAGGAGATTTAGTGTAAATTTAGTTAAACTACATTTGAAGAGATCATTTAAAAAAAATAAACATGGCTAGAGAATCACTAGTTCTTCTGACTGTCTGACAGTAGAGTTTGAAATACAGATGTGCAAAATGTTATAAGGAGGCAGTCAATCTTTAGTACCTCCTTCAGAGTTGATTCTTCCACCAATGGCTATAGTTTTTACAAGCTGGTTAGCTTTGGTGAGACTACTAATTGCATTTTCTTTGCGCCTGCAAAAGAAATAAAACAAATATATAGTTAATAAAGGATACATATATACACATTTAGTGTGCTATAGTATCTTTAATTTGTAGTCTTACACATCTGGCAGAAGCTTTGGAATCAGCTCCAGAGTAAATCTGGTCCTCCCACCAAATATCACTTCTGGAATTTTTGTCATAGGCAGGTGGTTAATCAGAAAATAAATTCTCAAATTCTTTGGTTCGTTGGATTCTGTTTCTTCAACTTTTGTAATTATGCCATGGGCCACCCAAGTGATAGTTGGAATATCCATGAGGGCTGTGCACTGAGAGTATTCCAGAAAGGGGCTACACTGACTTTGCTGAATCTTAGTTCGAATGCAGAGGAAGCTGTTTTTAAGGTCACATTCAATTGACCACTGAGATTTTTTGTCAAGTGGGAGGAGAAAAAAAAACCCTGAGGCTTCTTTTCACAAGAGCTTTCCCATTTTAAGGCTGCATCTTCAATAAGAATGCTCTCATTTTCAGCAACAGCATTGGAGGCTGACTCCATTTCACACATGGGTTTCCATATTGCCTGATAATCCATGTATGAATTGTATGAATTCCGTGATGAGTGGAAAGCATATTTTGAAAAACACATTATTGGATCTTTCACATGCTCCAAACAAATCTCAAATTTTGGATGCACAACAAACAGCTGAATTGCTGGTGTCATTAGTCCCCGTGCCATGGCTGTACCTAGCTGTACCTCGACTGCCTCACCTTGCTTTATTCTCATCGACAGTTCAGCATAATGCTCAGCATGCATGAGATCAGATTTTTCTGAACGTGTATCATTTCTCAGTCTTTCATGGAATTGTCTTGTATGGATTCTTGAGACATCAAGCTCCTCAATCAGGGGAAACAATCTGTCCCAGTTTTCCTCTCTAAGAGCAGCTGCTAGGCATTTCCAGGTCTTTGTAGATACATAGGCCATGACTGAGTTTGGATTTTGTTGATTCACTTCAGTAAGGATGTGAGGATTGGAGAACGAATATAACCTTCGCACCCATTTCAAGATCATGCAGTTGTTGGTTTCATCAAACTGTGGTTGATCTGCCAACTGAAGATCCCTGTACATAATGTCTAAGTTTTCTGATAAAGAGGTTCTGTTAAGTGGGGAAGGATAATTTGAAGTTTGCCCCTGATGCATTGAGTTCCACAATGTATGCCACTTTCCTTTCACTTTGGGTCGACAGTTGTAATGCAAAATGTAAAGCATTAGATTTCCTCTCATATGCTGACTGTTGGTCATTTTTCCTGGAAAATTCCATACAAGATCGGTCAATGTCATGAGCTGTGTACCTAACATTTGTGTTGTCATGTACAGAATGAAGAAGGCGCTGCACAATGATGTCTATATATCGACGGATTGGAGATGAGGCCCATGTATAGCTGTCAAGATCTAAATCATAGTGCCCAGTTCTTGAGACATGTGTGGAGTTTGAGCGCAGAATGCATGCTTTGTGGAACAGTCTCCTAAATGCAATAGCAAAAGGGAGAAGTTGGGGGTGAATCTCATCAGTTGCAACAAAGTCAATTATTTTGTAGATATTTTTCTGCTCTACTGCTGTCTTCAAGCATTTCAAAACAGATTTTAAAATGGGGAAGGTTTCAGAATCAAAAATGTCAGCCTGAGGGTTTGGCATGTTTCTGTGGTGGATCAAACCTTGGTTATTCAGTTCATGAGACGCATGTTCACACTCATGAACCCGACTTGAGAAGTGAAGAGAAAGTGGGATCAAGGAGGCATTTTTTGTCAAAAAGGTCAGCAAGCTTTTCACTTTTTGGCCTGTCCTGGCATCTCAGGGGAGTTATGCTCTTTGTTGTTTCATCAAACAGAAGGCGTTCAGCAACTGTGTGGTTAAACATGATCATCAACTCTTCCACCATTAGGTGAGATCGCCTTCTTCCCAGAGTCACGTCTTCATCTGGCGGTTTGTAGCACCAGTCTTCCTGTTTTCTCAATCTCCTATGGACCTCAGCAAAGGTCCATGCATTCACAAGGCAGGTTTCAAGGGGGTCAGAATAATGATGATTGTTTTCAAGGATGTCCTCAGTTTCATCATAGGAAAATCTCTTCTTGGTGCAAATGACAGACTTCCAAAAGGATCTTTTCTTTATGCAGTGTGTCTTAGTATCTACTAGAATTATCAAGGAGATGGCTCGTCTGTCATGATTAGGGATTAAACTGAAGAAATTGGTACTCAGTTCTTTAGGGAACATGTGTATAGGCTCCTTCCCACTGGGATAGAATGTAGTACACTGCTGTCTTGCATATTTGTCCAGTTCACTGTCTTTAGCCACAAAGCTGGCAACATCTGAAATGTGAACTCCTATTTCATAGCACTCACCTAAATCCCGTACACTGATTGCATCATCAAGGTCTTTTGAATCAGCAGGATCAATGGTGAATGTTGGGAGCATGCGAAAATCTTTTCGTCCCTTATCAAATAAATTGAGACCTTGAATGTCTTGCATCTGACTTCGCAAAGATGAAGAAAGTGTTCTCCTCAACTGATACTCTATGTTGAGTATATTCAGTCCATTATCTAATGTTGTGATTTTGGGAAACACTTCCACAACTGTCCCCATTGGAAAGCTGCCAGCCTTTCTCCACCTTAGGACTCTGACAACGAAGAGATATTTTCTACGTGCTTCTTCATTTATTTTGATGAAACACTTTACTTTGTGGTTCTCAGGATTTCTTACAGCAATGTGGTCTGGTTTGTCCTTTGAAAATGGGGTGTAGATTTTGGATATACATTTGTTGATAGGTGTCATCACTTGATTGTCATATCTTTCAATGGTGCAGACAAATTCTTTGACAGAATCTGCACTTTCAAGGACATTGATTATTTTTCCCATAGGAGGATCTGATATCTTATTCAGGATCTCTACTGTTACTTTATCTCCATGGAATGCCTCTCCGATATTCTTTCTACCCTTGATATCAATTCTCTGAGTGGGCTCATCAAGTGGTCTTGCATAGCCACGGTCATAAAACTCTTTGACCAGCTCACAGTGTTTGTGTATGGTAGAGTTAGTTAATGACTGCTCTTCATCTACTTCTCTAATTTGGTTGTTCACACACTACTGACAACTTGCTCATTTTGAAAAAAACTGGAAATAAGCCTTCCTCTGTTAATGCAACATTGATGTCTTTTGCTCTCATCAAGAAGCTCTTGAAGTATTGGGTCTTCTATGTCTGGTATTTCAGATGTAGTTGATTCACTATCGCTGCTGTCTTCATCCTCACTTCTGCAGAGCTGAGCTATCTCAAGGAGATCTTGTTTCAAAGAATCCAAAGTAAAGTCGGGGGCACTTTCCTTGTTGACGCAATCCTCTATGTATGACCTCCATAGTCTCCAGCATGTACCGAATTGATGGCAAGAAAGGGCAGCTGCATCTCCAACAACAAATATTTGAGATTGGGCTCTTGTCATAACTGTGTTCAGCACCCGCATGTCATTGAAAAACTCAAGATAGGTCCGGTCCATCTCCAATAAGCTGTCCTTGGTGTTCACAGTGGAAATCACTATTACTCTGAACTGTTTTCCTGAAAAATATTTGAAAAGGCTCTGTAAATCACATGCATCTATACTAGTGTGTTTGAACATAATCATGGCATAGTATTACATTTGAGTAAAGCATCATCTTTACCTTGCACATTTTCTGCATTCTCCACAGTGAAACGGGGCAGTCTAAGCTGACGCAGTCTTTTGCCTGATTTCCAACACCTGAAACACAAAAGAGGCAAAAGCATCTGGTATAAACACACTTAAATGAATTTGATACAATAGCAGGATGCCATTAATAAAAGCATAATGGTTTTATACCTGTCTGCCTTGAGAAAGGACACAGACTGATTCTGGATCTTTATCACCCCCACTCTTGAGGCCATTCCTCCATTATTCCTTGCACAATGTCAATAACGCTTAGAATTTGTTCTGGATTGAACCAGGACATGCTTGTTGGGTCCAAACAGCATTCTCCTCTTACATGATGGAACTGCAAGGCATGTTGGTGTGGATGAGGAGGCACACCTCCTCTAGCCTTGATCACATCACTCTTTCCCACATAAAAATGTGTTGATACAAAATCCACAATGTCCTTTGTGGAACGGAAGTTTTCATTGAAAATGATTCGGCTTTGTTTGGCGATGTCACTGTTTTCAGCTTGGTAGTAATAGAAGAGGCGATTGAGCAGGGTATGTTCTGAGCATTTGTCTTGTTTCACAGAGAAGAGCTCTGGGTCCCATCTGCATGTGATCTCCTGCTAAAACAACACGTGTATTTTTACCTGCTAAGCCCAGTGCCATAAGAGCCTCACACTCCAACATCTGAGAAGCTTCATCAATCAGAATGTGGCTGAAGTAGTTTTCAGGGAGCTTCATGTCATGGAAGAAACGAGCCAGAGCAGTTGTTGTTATGATGATTCTTGTGGAATCTAAAACAGCTTTATCAGGAAACTCAAAATGATTGCTGTATCTGGATAAATGGCAGTACTGTAGAGTGATGGGGTCAGTGGATCTGGGATTGCTTTCCTTTGCCTTGATTCTCAAAGGTTTGGCTTCATTACAAACAACTGCATGTTCATGAAAATGAGCTTTTACATAAAGATCAGCAGAACTGTGTCAAGAAAAAGAAAAAAAAAAACTGTAGCTTACATTGACTGTATTGAACAATTAAATTTTCAGGCACACTTGTTCCAAAATGATGCTGCCCTCAAGGTATGTACTTTATCAGTTTATGCATTCCCTGGAAACCAATTCCATGAGCTTGCCCTTAATTGCACCATGCTTTACTGTTTGAGCTAGAAAAATGCAATTAAAAAAAATGCCATTTCCCTGATAAAGTGACCAGTAGGTATTTTGGATGTTGGTGTGCATGTGTCGCCATAACACTTTTTAACTGGGCTAGGTCAGAAACAACAAGGATTAACCAGCATGGAAATTCATGTTTTGCTGTGCTGGTAGTTTCAGAAGGATGACCTTCTTCTGTGGAGTAGTACTCTGAAGTGCCACTGCATTGTGATGCCTTACCTGTTGGTGTGTGTGCAAATCAGGATTTTGTTCTGTGGTTCTGCACAAGAGCCTGGGTCATCTTTGCAAGGGTTTCGAGTTTTCCCTGTTCCAAAAGGTCCATAAATCAACAAAGGCGGGATGCTGCTTCTGTTGTCTGTTACACCAAGGACAAAGTCCATTGCTGCTTGCTGTTTGTCATTTAACTCTCCTGTATCTGACTGAGAAGAAATACAGAAGTTGCTGTTTTTTCAGATCAGGCAAGACTTTGTCTAAGTCAGGGAGATCATCAATAGCCTTGTGCAACTCGCAGAACCAGAGACGATTTAGCTGGAACTGGACTTCCATCTCACATTTCTGTCCATTCTGCAGGTTCAAATCAGTGCAGCACTGTTTGGAAAGCTGCAATACTACTTGTGTCTCATTGGCAGCATCCTTCAAAAAAACAACCTCATAAATAGGCCCAATATAATCATTGTTTTGCACAACATGAACAAGAGATCTGATAGCATGTCTTTTCACTATGAAACCATGAGGAGCATCAGGAGTCAGGCGATGAGACAGAGGCACAGCAGCAAAAAGCGTTCCTGGATAAGCCCATTTCATTCCAAACCTGACATCATACAGTTGATTTTTCAACTGCACAGTGGCTCGTATATTCAGCCTGGACAGAGAGAGTACAGTTTGTGAATTAGAATTTTGTCATAAATTGAAACTGCCAAATATATTTACATATTTATACACACCTGGTAAGCAGTTCACCTTCTACTTTTTCCTCCTGATATAAAAAATTGTGCATGCTGTGTTTGTAATTGTCACGGTTAATTACACTGGTCATCTGCTCAATCGTGATGAGCTTGTATCTGTTTATCAGCTCTCTTTCTGCCTCTTCTCTTTCAAAAAAAGGAATAATTTCCAAGCTTTCCTCATTCCAGGGCTCAAGTTTCCTGGCAGACTCTCGTTTTTCTAGGGGAACCTCAGGTGCTGGACATGTGACTGGTGTTCCATTACACTCATCCTCTCCAACTCTGACCTTGATTTTTTGTCGTAGTACGGGTCTCGTGTTGAAGTCAAACACTACCCACTCCTCATACTTGCCTGGTTGGTCAGATTTGAAGGACACTGGGATTTCATACTCTGCAGAAACAAATGACAACAATTCAGGCGGAAATAATTTACTTGGCAGTTCAATTAATGAATTAATAAGTATTACTAAAAAAGCATGCCATTTGGTTTCTTGCTGGCTTTCGTATGAAATATTCAGTCACCTGTTTGGTTTCTGTTTAGTAAACCAATCGCTCCTAGAATATGACTGTTCCTCATCAGGGTCTTTGCCGAGGCTGAATTTTGCCCCCAGTTCCCGTTTGAATAAAGCAATAACGTCTAGAGGTTCCTGGGGAGATTTAAGTCAGTTTGGAAGTGCAAATGAATGTCATTGCAGTGGCTATCCTACACTACTGAAAAAAATGACATAGGTGCTTGGCAGATTACAGATCTCAAAAACTGCACCATATACACAACATAGCCACTTGGTAATAAAAAGTTACTAACAATTTTGACAAGAGCTTGTTAAATTCTGCAAATATACCTTGATTTCTTTTTTTCTTATCTTACTTGTGGACATAAGGATAAGGACTTTCTTAAAGTTTGTTATCAAAATTATGAGCTGAACCCCATAATTCTTACAATAAGAGCAAATGAAGTAGTATCATTAGTAGCTGGTTACTACTCTATTGTAAGGTTGGGCGATTTTTCAGATTTTATAGATTAAATCGAATGTAATGGTTTGCCACGATTTTAGTTTTTTAGAAATTGAGGACTCGCAATTTTGAATAGAAACTTTATCAAATGTTACAATTAGAAAATTTGACAATATGCCAATCATAACAGTAAAGAGAAAGAATGATAAAACTGCATGTTGGCACACTTAATTAACCGCTCACGTGTAACGTGCTCATATCACGAGGTGCCACTCACACAGAATGTGCTTTTGTGTTGACAAAGATGTGACGCGGGCAGTGGAATAGGAAAAAAAATGCAAGAAGATGGGAGTTGAACCTATTTTAACTTGAGTGACGTGTTTTTTAGACTGCCGTTTCATGCAAGAGATGCTGCAAGAATCATGAGCGCAACAGTCAAACACGTCAATGTTTAAAAAAAAAAAAAAAAAAACAATGGAAAAGCATCACAATCGAATAAAAATACCTATAAAGAACTACTTCTGTATGTCTGATATTTCATGTTTGCATTATGGTGACAGGCTGAAAGCTGCTGTTCATTGTTTTTACAGAAAATTTTATTAGGGATGCATGATATTATCGGATTGATATTGGAATCGGACGAAAATGGCTTTAAATGTACATATCGGCATCTGCCTAATATAAAAAAAATATGCCAATACAGGGCTCCAAACTGTGACTTAAATGGTTGCATTTGCGACCAAAAAATATTAAATTGTGAGTGTAGTTTTTGCCGAGGTCGCCACTGGCGACTAGGCCTATGTATTTCCATGTTATAACTTAAAAATTTGCATGTAATGCCTTTTTTTTGATTGTTTTTGCAGTCGCATAATTTGCTATGTTCACGTATTAAACTGAGATGATGCGCATCAAAGATTTAGTGGAAAAAAGAGTTTCAAATATTCCTCATCTCAGACTCTGCCGCGCAGCAGTGCTGACACACACCTGATAAACACACCTCAGTTGAGCAGCGTGTATTTCGTGCACAACTTGAACAAACAACAAACAGGTAAAGCTGTCAGCTGTGTGGATATTGGCAATATCATTAACAATTCTCGTTTATAATCATTACTAATATGGCCACTTCTTAACAAGATCTTAGTCTGTGCTGTGCTCTGTTAATGCGTGAACTTTATTATTTGAAGTGCACTTGCCGTCAAGTAATCGCAAAAAGCTTTGTGCTTTCGCCATTGGCTAGTAATTTTTTTGTACTATACTATACTTTATATATATATATATATATATATATATATATATATATATAATATATATAAATAAAGCACGTTTATTCTGTTGCACCTAAAAAAATTATTTGGCACCTAAGTTTTTTTTTCTTATAGGAGCCAAAGGCCCCTTACTCGATTTTTTTGTTCGGAGCCCTGCCGATATGTCTTGCCGATTAAAGGAATATGTTAATAACTCACATGTGCCCAGGGTGTGCTAGTGATTAGATCGCGTCAACAGTGTGGCTCATTCGTGAAGCAAAGTTTTGTCTGAATGATGATTAGATAGACTGTTTTGGATTGCTGCATTTAATCTGTGAAAGCATGTACAGAATGTTTGGTGTGTTATAGAGTCAACAGAAATAGCAAGTGCAGTGGCAGCAGCAGCTTCCCCCAGGTCCTAATGCCAACTCAGTAAGGAAATGTAATCTGTAGGGGGCACTGTTAGCCTACTTCTAATTAAATTAAAAGTAAAATAGCCTACAAATAACATTTAGGCTGTGTTTCTGATTAAATAAAGCAGTAATTGATGTCATAAAATAATGAAAAGGTCAGAAGCTATAGCTTACATGAAATAAAAAATCACATAAAAAATTACAAACATGACACTTAAATTAAATAATTTTGTATATACAGATTTATTATTTAATTTTTTTTAAACAAATTTACTTTTTACAACTCTTTTGCTTTAAACCATCTACAAATGTTAAATCTTAAAATAAAAATGTTAGGGTTAACTGCATCTTTCTGGGGGAAAAAATGCTGTCAAAAAACCTTCTTTTATTTATAGTTATTTTCAAAGCTTCAATGTACTGTCAAAAACCTTCATTATTGTTAATTTAATTCTAACAAATAAGTTCGTTAAAAACTAACCAAAATGAAAAATATTTTGCTTATAATTTCTGCACAGGAGAGACTTGGTGTTGTTTCCAAACAAAAGGAAATATATTGGGTATCGGTATTGATATCGGCCAAAATGAGTTGAAAAATATCAGCATATCAGATATCTGCAAAAAAATCCAATGTCGTGCATTCCCTGACATTTATAGTTAATAAAAGTCTACTGGTGTTATACTTTTAGTCATTTGGAATTTGAATTACCTTGACTTTTGAGATTTTTTTAAAAACATTTTCCTTGTATTATTTCTGAACATATAATATGTATAAGACGAGTTTGTACAAGATGTGGTTCATGCATCTTTTCTGCAAAGATATTTAATAAGTGATTTGTTTAAACATTTACATCATGTTGACAATTTCATGCGTGCTGCACTTGGAATAGAATTTTCTTAAACTAGAGGGTTAATAAAGAAACAAGTTACTAGAATCATGTTGTAGTTACATTTTCAAGTTGACTAGTTAAAAAATAGTAAAAAATCGAGAATTGGTCAAACATTCCGAAAAAAATTGAGATTTAAATTTTTTGCCATATCGCCTAGCCCTAATCTTTTGTAACTAACCCGGTCAGAAGTACCAATGACAGTCTTTTTTTACCTATTAATTAGGAAATTAAAGACAAACTTTATATTTGGTGTACATGTTAATGAACAAACCTTGGACTTAATGGTAAAATTCCATGTACACTGTATTCCCTTTTTCCTTACATACACACTGTCTATATCTGGGTCACAGCTGATAGAAACATCAGGAAGGGTGTCGCTGACCTGCAGGAATATTGATTCAATCAATGTTTATGATATTGTAAAAAGCAATTTTAAAAATGTACGATTATAATAACGCTTTGGTTGTAAATATAATAAAAAAGTTAGCATGAGTCAATAAAATGTATATGTTAGCACATATAACACAAGGTACAAATTAAATGCAAGCAGCAATGTAAAGTATCAAAGGTCAGAGGTACTTCTGTCAACATTTATGATACTGTCCAACAGCGTTACACACTCATGACATTATACTTTGTTTATAACTGAACGGCCCACTTACAATCATTTTCTTGTCGTTGCTGTGTCTGTATCCCTCCAAAAAGATTGTCCTGATAGGACAGTAGACCCATCTCGGCTGCATCTCTGGCTCTTTTTCTTGAAGCCTTGATTCTCTTTTTGCCATTCACAAAGTTCCTCTTGACTGTGTGCCTCTGGGCAATCATCACCATACTCGCATATCAGGGGACTATGGGAGAATGTTTTAGGCTGCTTTAACTTACGTGGATACAAGCAAACATCTCACAATTCATTTAAATACCTTTCACACAATTTCAGGTCCTTGTATGTTGGTGGTGGATCTCTGTACTTCCAAGTCTGAGAGGTATCTTCAAAGATCAGTCTCCTGTGCTTCACAGTGAAACAGTGGTTCATCAGTTCCTCATCTGTCGGGAAGTGGACGTGGCAGAATGTGCAGTCAAACTGTCCTCTTTTTTCTTGAGACTTTGATTGTAGTGTCCTTTGCTTTTGTTTTACGACTTTCACAAGCTTAGGAATTGTCAGGTTTTTATGATGTTCCACAGCACTGCTTCCTCTGAGCTCCTAGCATAGGTACATTTGCCTTCATGATGTGTGCATCCACTTTCTTCAGTGAAGTACCAGCAAACAACATATTTGGAAGGTCTGGGACAATCAGTAAGATGTCTTCTAAGCATCCACAAATAATCTCCACATATCAACTTGATCAGTAAGATGTCTTCTGAGCAGTTATGGATGATCTCCTTATAGGAATGACACACAGCTTGTGTGACTCTAGTAATGCTTAAGATTTTCTGCGAGAGCCTTTACTTAAAATACTGTACTTGAAGTTTTCCTGTGAGTGCCATGACTTAAAAGATTCAAAATTCCTGTGAAAAGAAAATGTTTGCAATTAGAATGAGATTTCATAACTGCCATTTACAATTTATTTTTTGTTACCGTTTTTGTTCCCTTGAGATTTTCCTATGGGATTTTAGTATTTTCAAAATATGAATAAAACAAGGTTATATGATAAACATAAATTAACAATACTTCGATGTTTTGCTCTAAAAATTAAATTACACACACAAATACTGCAGACGTGAATTTTGAAGCAGTGTTTATTTTTTAATACATATGTTTTTATATAAGAATGTTCGGGGTGTCAGTGTGTGCATTTATGCTATACAACAAAATGTCCAAGTATCGTCAAGTTATGCTTACCACAGACCTTGTTTTACACATATTTTAGAAGCCAGCATGGCAAGTTATTCTTCTGGGTTTTGACGTCATGACTGCAGCACTGTATTACACATTCTAATACTGATCAATAAACTTTTTCAGGCTTCAGACTGAATAAACATGAGTTAGGAATAGGGTTGAGTATCGTTTGAATTTTATCGATTCTGATTCTGATTCTGCTTATCGATTCCGATTCTTATTGATTCCTAGTTTCGATTCCAATAAGATAAAAAAGAAATCCATTATAAAAAAATGATGTCAAACATTTAGATGTCAAACATTCTGTCTTTTTACAAACCATTCTATTGCATCTGAATAACATGAGCAAAAATCAACAGCCGACAGAACACTACAAGAGGAATTATGCCTATGCTTTAAAAAAAAAATACGACAGCAAAAACAATTAAATTAATATAAATTTCAAATATTAAAGTGTTAAAGACAAGTAAATAGTCACTTATAAGATAGGAACAAACAAATCAATTAGCAATATCATAAATAAATACAACCGAACAAAATTTCAGGTACAGAAACTGTAATTAAAAGTTTAAAATCACTGTATAGTTTTCTTTTCATAAATAAAATCTAGATTAATCAATTAAAGTTATTAAATATATTCAGTCAAGATTAGTGAATGATTTTCTTTTGGTTCTTTGATTAACATTAATTACAGGCAGCGCGTTTATTAGGCTGCTGTCTCTTAAACACAGAATGCACACCGATTCAAAAATACTGTACATGTGAGCTTTCTTTCTCATCAGTTTACATTAAATTAAGACAAAAACGGCTGTGTTTATGATGATATACTGACGTAGTTTTCTGCATACTAGTCGATAAATATGAAAGAAATCAGTTCTGGCCTGGAACAACTTTTTTTTAAGGTGGAAATACACAGAACGGTTCGAGAACGGACACAAACCAAGAACCGTACCGCAACCTCTGTTGTCGTGCTTGCGCTTCGTGTGTGCTGCACACAAACAGGGCACAAAGTTCTATCCATGTGAGACTTGGTAAAGTCTCAAAGTGGGGAATGTGTTGTGATATTTTATTCAAAAATATGAGGTATGGCTATAACCATAATCAATATACTGTTGTGATATTTTATTCAAAAATATGAGGTATGGCTATAACCATAATCAATATACTGATCAATATGTTGATTGTTTCAATATTGGATGTCTCAATCTCAGGTACCCCCTACTGGTCAAGTATGGTAGTTTCCATTGGGCAGCGCCAATGAACTAGAGTGAACTGGTGAACTTTGGGTGACTTCCAAGAATATGTTAAGGTTGGCACAAACAAGTATGATGATTGGCCATGAGGACACCTGCATCCAGGGAGTTAGGATGAGACCAAGGCTGAAATGGAAAATGGTTTAAACTAGAAGGAATCTATGATTAGAAAGTAAACCAAAATGATAACGAATTCATTGTAGCAAAACTAATGGGGCAAGACCAATAAGAGGCTGAATTGTCAATTTTTGGTTGAAAAGACTGATAAGAACGAGGTATAAATATGGGTGCCTGGAACGACAAAGACTCAGATGCGGCGGCCGTCATCTCAGCTTTGTTGCTATGTTCAATGAAGTCTTATTTTGGCATCTGGAGCTCTGTACTCACTTTGAGAAGACCATTGTTTGCTCCACAACAATATTCCCAAACCTAACTCTCCTGGTTCTTGGAAATTTGGAACAGGTTCTAAAATGGAACCGGTTTTTCGATACCCAACCCTAGTTAGGAACTATTTATACATACGTCATTTGTGTCTACAAAATGGGTGTGGTATTTGAAAATTAACCTGCCAACAAAACATTTACATTTAAATAAATGTAAATGCAAAAACAAATACTGTATAAGTGCAGTAATGACACAATAAGCACAACGCACAGAACTATTTCAAATTTCTGTTTAAAGATATGAACTGCTGATTAAAGTAAACATCTTATAAAAATAATTACAAGTCACCATCTCTTAAAGGAACAGTTCACTCAAAATAGATTATGTAATGATTGATTCACTCTGTTCTGCTAATTATGACTTTCTTTCATCTGTGTAACTCAAATGGGGATGTTTATCAGAATGAGAGACTTGGTCACTATTCACCTTTTACTATATGGGAAACAGTATTTAAAGTAAGTGGGGACTGCAGCTGTAAGCTTTGAATTCCATAAATGATTACGAAATTTAATGATCTTTTGTATAAAGATTCATTATTGTCTATTAAATAATAAACTGTTCAGAAAAGAATCAGGTAACTTGAATTAGTAATGCACCGCATTATCTTACCTTCATACTTTCTTTCCCATCCCAATGGTTTTCTTATATGTCATGACCTTCCTGTAACTCTGGATGTTTCAGTCGTTCTCAGTGTCATGTGCATCATGAGGTGTTTAAACAATTTATAGAATTGTTGCTACGTAATGCTGGATAAGCCACTCCCTTCCTAGAACTAAAGAATAACTTTCCTTGAGCAGTGTGCTTGTACAGAACAGTGCAAACGCAGTTCCAGCTTTCAGACTCAATACTGATGAAAACCACAGGAAGCAAACAGACAGAGCTTAGGCCTATCCTTTTACTAAATGACAAAAAAAAAACAACCCTTAATGTTCCTATTAGACATGTTTTTTGCTATATGTTATAGACAACATTAGAAACTGATGTTTGCATGCAACATGCATTTTTTTTAAACCATGACTGAACAAATTTGTCATGTTTTTTTCACCATTCCACAAGCTTAAATATTTCCTAAAATATTTCAGAATGGAACTTATCTTGTAATATTCAGAACAATCTTTATGCTGTATTAAAATGTTTCTTTTAACAAGAAAGTTACAATCTTATAAGGAAAATAAAACCAATGCACGCTCTAATTAAATGAGACCGTTATGTGGAGATTACCTCTTTCATTTTTAATGCGGAATTACATTGTGGCAGTTTGAAAAACAATCAGCATTGATCAAATGATAAAACTGATCAAAAGTACTCAGTAACACTGGCATAAGATATAGTGGATGTGTTAACATTTTACTTGCCATTAGGGCTGCACGATAATGCTATTATCATGCACATTTTATCAGTAAAGCCAGTTCTGTGATTAGTAGTACTGTAAATCTCCAGCACGTGCTTTCAGATGAAGGTGCATTACCTCCGTGAAGTTGGCACCCCCATGAAAAGGAATAATCACCAAAAACTATGCCATTAGTTTGTGCTACGTTTGTGCTGATTTGTGCCGCAAAAATGAATGTTTGTGCTGTTTGGTGTTTGAGGTATTAGACATTCTTTTTTTGACCGTGTGACGTCACTCTCCACCCCATGTTGCCCAAATCGCTCCAAACCATCGCAGTTCGTTTGTGCTCGATTTGTGCCCGTTTGTGCCGTTAAATCAAACACTGTATCTATTTTCCTTCCGTAGATATAACCAAAATATTTTCGGAGGCCGTGACGTCACTCTCCACCCCAGTTCGTCTAATCGCACAAAAACTGGTGTCATTCGTTTGTGCTCGATTTGTGCCGGTTTTTGCTGTTGAAATGAACGTCACATATATTTCTCCTTCTTAGAAAATAACAAAAACAATTCTGGGCAGTGACGTTACTCTCCACCCCATGGCGTCCGAATCTCTCCAAACCGGTGCCGTTCGTTTGTGCTCGATTTGTGCTGGTTTGTGCCGTTAAAAGAAACCCTGTAACTATGACCGCTTCTTTTATATAAAAAAAATAACCTTTTTACGAACAGTGACGTCACTCTCCACCCCATGCAATCTAAATGCTTCCAAACCTGTGCCATTCGTTTGTGCTCGATTTGTGTTGGTTTGTGCCGTTCAAATTTGCATTGTAGCCTATCTATTTCCCGTCCTCAAAAATAACAAATACAAAACGGGTCAGTGACGTCCCTCCAAACCGGTGCCGTTCGTTTGTGAGATATTCGACCTCCGTGAAGTTGGCCACCCACCCAACGCAAAACCTCAGCAAAATAATCCCACCACATACTCCAAAATAAACTTTAATACACTCAGCTTTTTTATTTAAAATTAAAATAATATTTATAGGTCAATCTGAGGTCACTCAGCCCCCCACATACTCCAAATTCACCCCAAATAGACTCATTTGTTTGTGCCTCGTTTGTGCTGGTTTGTGTCGGTAAAAGTTTCGTTTGTGCTGCCTCGGTTTTTAAAATATTAGACATTGAATTATGGTCGATGACGTCACTCAGCCCCCCACATACTCCAAATTGACCCAAAACAGATTCAATCTTTTGTGCTTCGTTTGTGCTGGTTTGTGCTGTTTCAGTTTTTTAGATATTAAAATAGATATTTATAGGTTATTGGTACTTGGTTGGAACAGCAGGTACGCTAATTATGTCTCTATTTGTTTCTCTGTGTTGCCACAGTATGTAACTAGGATTTACACAAGCTCCAGTCTGGATCCAGAACACCTGAAAAAGAGATTATGCCAACCCCTCAGAAGACCTCAGATGATGCTAACTCTGAAACAACATACAGAACTAACAAATATTGCCTAAAGTGTGATTGCATCTTATGCCTACAATCTAAAGTCGTAACACCTGTATCGACAGTTGTGCAAATTATGTAAAGAGCTGCACAGTAAACATAAATTATGAAACATATTACATTCACAGATACATCTTTATACATGCAAACAAATAAAAAGAACATTCAGGTTTTTGCATTACAATTATACACTCATAGACAACAGAAAATTGCAAACTTGGAATTTCACAAAATTCTGATATTAAAATACATACAATCTCATTTCCAAGACTAAAACAGACTCAAAAAATGAAAGATATTTAATATTTAATTAAAAGTTAATGTACAGTAAAGTGCCATTCAAGAGTATATTTATTTTTATGATTATATGAATGTATAGCACCAGTATCCAACAGATCTGACGATGCAATGTTCCGGGTGCACATTTAACACAGCTATAAAGCAAATCCAGCTACAAAAATAAAACTGCATGAAGCACATCATCTTCTAGCAGTTCTCTTCGTTCCCAGACTTCTAGGTGGTTTTTGAACCTGGATGTTCCGGGCGGGATTCACTACACATCCTTTCTCCTCATAATGATCCAGAAGTCTTCTCCACAACACACTGCACCGCAGCAAGTTCTCATTACCTGACAAAATAGCAGAATTATGGCACTGTAATTCAAGCATCAAACAGAAAACTGTTGATAATTATAAAATACACAAAAAAGGAGGTTTAATTTTATTATAATAACATTTTATTAACCCTCTTAATTATCAGTTAATTTAAAAAAAAACACATTAACTGTACACACACAAACAAAAAAAGGTGAAGATAAATGATATCCATACCATTTTAAATGTTTATACCCTTATAGGACTGAATAATATTCATGGTTAAGAGACAAAAATGACTGAAATAAAACTATAATATGTGTGTTATTTTGCATTATTTAAAAAAAAAAAAAATCTAATCAAATCAAATTTTTCACAAATGATTGACTCCCACAAGCCTAGACGGTGTAACTAACCGATGATGCACAGGCCTTCTTGTGCCCTGGTAATGCCCACGTTCACTTGGTGAGGGTCCGTGATAAATCCAAGTTGTTTCATAATCCAGGATTTGGTTGGTTGTTTTTCTATTTCAGATTCAGGACAAGACCGCACAGTTGACATGATGACATATTTCCATTCACTTCCTGTGGCCCAAAGAAACAAATGAGAAGAGATCAGAAATAATAAGCTGTATTGACATGTCAATACAGTCAAAACATTCAACTAACTTGGAAAGTACGAATGCCTTGAATGTATTTAGTTGTGTCTTTAAAAACTTCCTTTATATGTCTATACATTCATTGTATTTTCTAATTTCTAAAAGAGAGGTAAATAATGGTTAGTTTTAATGTACTGTCATGGGTTCTGGTAAACAAGTTAATGCTTACTGTAAGTTCACTCTGCCATCAGTAGACTCACTGATGTGAAAGGGCATTTGTGAAAAATGTTTTTACCTTGACTCCTCATGATGGTGTTGACTGTGATATCACGGATACCCTTATCAAACAGGAACTCATTAATACTTGCCACTTGAGCATTATATGGTGTGAGAATGGCAATGTCCTTTGTGTTTATCCCAGCCTGAGTCAAAAGAATGGCGATCCGCACCTGTTGAAAGTTCATTAAAAATATCAAATAAAATAATAATAATAATAATAATAATAATAATAATAATAATAATAAAAAAAAAATTATTTTTTTCTAGCTCGTGAAGACAGCGCGGTCACGTAGTACCTCTTACTTTCGATTCATGTAATATATTCATGTAACAATTAATATACATTTCTCAAATTAAACGGTACTTTCTATTATATAAATATATCCAATAATTTCCATTCGTGAAAAAAAAAAAACGTATTGATATTTGAATGTTACGAAAGAGCGCGCTCTGCTGGGAGGAGTCTTGTCTCCTAGGAAACCTTTAAACCGCCAATATTTGCCGCCCAGCGCCATTGAGTTGAACGATGAGGAGCTGGAAGATAAGCGTAAATCTAACACTCTCTGCATCAGATGGGGTTAACTGGTAAGTCAGTTTATTAATATCAATGTTTTGTGAAAATACAGAATTCACACAGTATTTGTTACATTATTTGGCGCATGTGTTAAAGATGAATAACCTTGGTGTCAGGTTAAAATGACTGTTCTTCCACTTAGACCGTTTTCTAGTCAGTGAGTGTTCTGAATCGCGAGATGGCGCCAATTAGCTTTTCTAGCTCGTTTTGTTATGAAAATTTAGAAACCGTTGAGTGATAGACAAAAGTAATAGCAGCAGTATTTGAAATAACCACATTAGTGATAATCAGATTCAGGAGCGCTTCTATGGTGCATATTTGGGGCTTAGCAGACCTCTATGGATGTACAGTATATGGATAATAGAGACATCCTTCAATTAAGTATCGGAATGATATGCTATGTATGTAGGATTTTTGTGTGTAACATAATAGGCTATACATTTTAACTTACACTATAGCCCAAAAATACATATTAATTCATCTACTTAAGTGCTCTTACCACTTCTTCTGCCTCTTCCACATTTGCCTTTGAATTTTCATTCCCCCGTTCAGTCCGGACCACCAGACTTTTCTCCTTTCCTTCAACATGACCAAAGACAATGCACGTTTGTCTTGATTTACTAAGAAAGAGACTCGGTTTGGGTGATGTTCCAGTTTTTAACTGTCCTTTATAGAACTCCTTAGATGGAAATGCACAAATGTCTTCTTGCTGTAAGAGACAAGATATTTAACTGATAAATTTTGAACTATACAAATAGAACTACTGCAGTTTAATTGTTTAGATCATTGTTTTATTTTACTGGATAATAAATACTACTGCTGATTGAAAATTATACGTTTACATAAAAAAAAAAACCAGCTGCCATGATATAAAGAACAGTAAAAAGAACAGTAACTGACATAAATGTTTAGAAACAAATACAGTAGTAAAGCTATAGTGTGATAATTTATTACCATTCTGTACTGAGTGTCAAGCAAGAGTGCTTTCTCCATGTAACGTTCAAAAAGTGATTTGCTCATTCCCAATCGCTCCACCACATCACAGTGGATTACAGGTTGCAGCTGCATATGATCGCCCAGAAGAACAATCTAGAACATGAAATTAGTAGGATAAGAACCTACAAGTAGATTCAGCGGTAATGCATGTTGTGCTCAATGCAATTATAATTTAAATAGAAGACTTTTTGTTGTACCTATAATGATGTGAATGTTAAGCTACTGCCTCCAGTAACCTTTATTATGTGTTAAAACAATCAATCCATGCTGCTACTGTCCAGGTCTAAGTGTTTGTCTGAAACGAAAATTGTTTTGGAATTGTACACTACCTGCTCAGGCTTATGAGCCACTAGTGGAATGAAGGCTTCAGGTTCAGTTGCCATGGCACATTCATCAATGATGATCTGTTTGAAGTCGAGGGCATCAGCTAAGGCAGGGTGTGAGGCTGCTGTGCAAGTGCACAAGATGACATCATGCCGCAATAATTCATGTTTCCGAGCCTTTTGGAGGATTTCTCTGTATCTTTAAAACAACAACAAACAAAATGTTTTGCAACTTTTGTGAACTTTAAATTAGCTTTTCATTTCCATGAAATTGTGTCCAAACAATACTTACAATTTCTTTTCTTCATTAGTGAGTTCATCTCCTCTTCCAATTTTCATATCAAAAGCTAGTATTTGTGTGGAGAATGGGTTGCCATCTTTTCGAATCAGGTGGTGAAGTGCAATGGAGCTAATAAAATGACAACAATACATGTCATGCATACACACTACATTCGTAGTTAGTATCTACACTCAAATAAGTGATAGATGGACTGTATTTGGCAAATACCTAAGCTCTGTGTTGGGTTTTTCGCCTCTTTTTGAATTGCGTGACAGCTTCAGATTGCAGCCTGGGTAAGGAAATTCCAACATCTCCATCTGATTACTGTAGACTCTGAGTGGTCTGAGTTGATTTCGATGTTTAAGGAGATGACCTGCAACACATTTGTTAAAGTGCAGTAATGTTGATAATGTGATGCTATTTAAATCTGAATTGTGTAACTGCTGCTTTACTAGTGGCACATAACTAAATGTCATACTGAAGACTATAAGAAATAGCATACTAGATACTACCACATTCTTACTAATTCTGCAACTGTCCATACTAAATGTAAAATTCCTGAATAATATCTGAATATAATATCTACTACCTTTGCCAAAAAATGTATGGACTATATAATATAGATAAAACACAAAATATCATTATGACAGGTGCCATTTACTGAATTAAACATGCAATTGTGATAAGGTTATGTGACAACAATGTAGCACACTTCAGAAACATTTTTTGTAGTGTAATGCATTGTTTCACTTGTTTTCTAAAACCAAAACTAAATATTAGGCAAAAATTCCATTCTTAAAATGCAAAGCAAAAAAGAAATAAACAGCAAATATACCTGCTACGACATCCACAGATTTATTTGAAGGCCCACAGTAAAGAACAGCTCTCTTCGTCTGTGAATTGTGGACAGGATGTTTTTGAATATTCTGGAGAAACCAGTACACAATATGGACACCAACAACAGTTTTTCCTGTGCCTGTGAAAATGCACAACACTCATTTGAAATGAAAGGACTGAAAATCAAGCACAATGGCCTTATCGATATCAAAAAAGTCTGAAAATATCTCTCACCTGGTGGGCCTTGGATAAGAGTGAATGGGTTGGCCAGTGCCTCGCTTATAGCTTTACACTGACTGTTGTTTAGATTGGAAATTTCAGAAGTGAGATAATTGTCAATCTCAAACCTGGCTGGCATCTGGTTCGAAAATATAGTTCCTTTGAGGAGATTTAGTGTAGATTTAGTTAAACTACATTTGAAGAGATCATTTTGGAAAAACATGGCTAGGAAATCACTAGTTCTGACAGTAGAGTCTGAAATACAGATATGCAATATGTTATAAGGAGGCAGTCAATCTTTAGTACCTCCTTCAGAGTTGATTCTTCCACCAATGGCTATAGTTTTTACAAGCTGGTTAGCTTTGGTGAGGCTACTAATCGCATTTTCTTTACGTCTGCAAAAGAAATAAAACAAACTCATAATTAATAAAGGATACATATTTACAGTACACATTCAGTGTGCTATAGTATCTATAATTTATAGTCTTACACATCTGGCAGAAGCTTTGGAATCAGCTCCAGAGTAAATTTTGTCTTCTCACCAAATATCGCTTCTGGAATTTTTGTCATGGGCATGTGGTTAATCTGAAAATGAATTTGCAAATTCTTCAGTTCTTTGGATCCTTTTTCTTTTACCTTTGTAATTATGCCATGGGCCATCCAAGTGATAGAGGAAATATCCATGAGAGCTGTGCACTGAGAGGGACTACTCTGACTTTGATGAATCTTAGTTCGAATGCAGAGGACACTGTTCTTAAGGTCACATTCAATGGACCACTGAGATTTTTTGTCAAGTGGAAGGAGAAAAAAACCTTGAAGCTTCTTTTCACAAGAGTTTTCCCATTTCAGGGCTGCATCTTCAATAAGAATGCTCTCATTTTCAGCCACAGCATTGGAGGCTGACTCCATTTCACACATGGGTTTCCATATTCCCTGATAGTCCATGTATGTCTTGTATGAATTCCTTGATGAGTGGAATGCATATTTTGAAAAACACTTGATTGGATCCCTCACATGCTCCAAACAAATCTCAAATTTTGGATGCACAACAAACAGCTGAATTGCTGGTGTCATTAGTCCTCGTGCCGTGGCTGTACCTAGCTGTACTTCGACTGCCTCACCTGGCTTTATTCTCATCGACAGTTCAGCATAATGCTCAGCGTGCATGGGATCAGATTTTTCTGAAGTTTTAGCATTTCTCAGTCTTTCATGGAATTGTCTTGCATGTATTCTTGAGCTGACATCAAGATCCTCAATCAGGGGAAACAATCTGTCCCAATTTTCCTCTCTAAGAGCAGGTGTTAGGCATTTCCAGGTCTTTGTAGATACATAGGCCATGACTGAGTTTGGATTTTGTTGTTTCACTTCAGCAAGGATGTGAGGATTGGAGAATGAATATATTCTTCGCACCCATTTCAAGATCATGCAGTTGTTGGTTTCATCAAATTGCGGTTGATCTACCAACTGAAGATCCCTGTACATAATGTCTAAGTTTTCTGATATAGAGGTTCTGTTAAGTGGGAAGGATAATCTGAAATTTGTCCCAGATGCATTGAGTTCCACAATGTATGCCACCTTTCTTTCACTTTGGGTCGACAGTTGTAACGCAAAACGTAGAGCATTAGATTTCCTCTCATATGCTGACTGTTGGTCGTTTTTCCTGGAAAATTCCATACAAGACAGGTCAATGTCATGATCTGTGTACCTAGCATTTGTCTTGCCAATCACAGAATGAAGAAGACGCTGCACAATGACATCTATATATCGGCGGATTGGAGATGACGCCCATGTATAGCTGTCAAGATCTAAATCATAGTGGCCAATTCTTGAGACATGTGCTGAGTTTGAACGCAGAATACATGATTTGTGAAACAGTCTCCTAAATGCAACAGAAAAAGGGAGAAGTTGGGGGTGAATCTCATCAGTTGCAATAAAGTCAATTATTTTGTAGATATTTTTCTGCTCTGCTGCTGTCTTCAGGCATCTCAAAACAGATTTTAAAATGGGGAAGTTTTCAAAATCAGAAATGCCAGCCTGAGGGTTTGTCATGGCTCTGCCGCGGATCGAACCTTGGTTATTCAGTTCATGAGACACATGTTCACACTCATGAATTTGACTTGAGAAGTGAACAGAAAGTGGAATCAAGTAGGCATTTTTGTCAAAAAGATCAGCAAGCTTTTCACTGTTTGGCCTGTCCTGGCACCTCAGTGGAGTTATGCTCCTTGTTGTTTCATCAAACAGAAGACGTTCAGCAACCATGTGGTTAAATACGATCATCATCTCTTCCACCATTAGGTGAGATTGTCTTCTTCCCAGAGTCACATCTTCATCTGGCTGTTTGTAGTACCAGTCGTCCTGTTTCCTCAATTTCCTGTGGACCTCTGCAAAGGTCCATGCTTTCACAAGGCAGATTTCAAGCTGGTCAGAATTCTGATGATTTTCGATGATGTCCTCAGCTTCATCATAGGAAAATTTCTTCTTGGATCGAATGACAGACTTCCAAAATGAACTTTCCTTTATGCAGTGTGTCTTAGTATCTACTTGAATTATCAAGGAGATGGCTCGTCTGTCTTGGTTAGGGATTAAACTGAAGAAATTGGTACTCAGTTCTTTAGGGAACATGTGTATTGGCTCCTTCCCACTGGGATAGAATGTAGTACACAGCTGTCTTGCATATTTGTCCAGTTCACTGTCTTTAGCCACAAAGCTTGCAACATCAGAAATGTGAACTCCTATTTCATAGAGCTCACCTAAATCCCGTACACTGATTGCATCATCAAGGTCTTGTGAATCAGCAGGATCAATGGTGAATGTTGGGAGCATGCGAAAATCTCTTCGTCCTTTATTAAATAAATTGAGACCTTGAATGTCTTGCATCTGACTTCTCAAAGATGAAGAAAGTGTTCTCCTCAACTGATACTCCATGTTGAGTATATTCAGTCCATTATCTAAAGTTGTGATTTTGGGAAGCACTTCCACAACTGTTCCCAAGGGGATACCGGCAGTCTTTCTCCACATAAGGACTCTGACAACAAAGAGATATTTTCTACGTGCTTCTTCATTTATTTTGATGAAACGCTTTACTTTGCGGTTCTCCGGATTTCTTACAGCAATGTGGTCTGGTTTGTCCTTTGAAAATGGTGTGTAAATTTTGGTGATGCATTTGTTGATAGGCGTCATCACCTGATTGTCATATCTTTCAAAGGTGCAGACAAATTCTTTGACAGTATCTGCACTTTCAAGGATGTTGATCACTCTTCCCATGGGAGGATTTGATATCTTACTCAGGATCTCCACTGTTACCTTGTCTCCAGGGAATGCCTGTCCGATATTCTTTCTACCCTTGATATTAATTCTCTGAGTGGGCTCATCAAGTGGTCTTGCATAGCCACGGTCATAATACTCTATGAACAGCTCACAGTGTTTGCGTATGATAGAGTTAGTCAACATTTGCTCTTCTTTTACTTCTGCAATTTGGTTGCTAACACTACTGACAAATTGCTCATGTTGAAAAACTGGAAACAAGCCCTCCTCTGTCAATGGAACATTGATGTCTTTGCTCTCATCAAGAAGCTCTTGAAGTATTGGGTCTTCTGTGTCTGGTATTTCAGATGTAGTTGATTCACTATCGCTGCTGTCTTCATCCTCACTTCTGCAGAGCTCAGATATCTCAAGGAGATCTTGTTTCAAAGAATTCAAGGTAAAGTTATGGGCACTTCCCTTGTTGACGCAATCCTCTATGTATGACCTCCATAGTCTCCAGCATGTACCAAACTGTTGGCAAGAAAGTGCAGCTACATCTCCAACAACAAATATTTGAGACTGGGCTCTTGTCATAACTGTGTTCAGCACACGCATGTCATTGAAAAACTCAAGATAGGTCTGGTCCGTCTCCAATAAGCTGTCCTTGGTGTGCACAGTGGAAATCACTATTACTCTGAACTGTTTTCCTGCAAAATATAGGGAAAGGCAGTATGCTCTGTAAATCGCATGCATTGATACTAGTGTGTTTGAACATAATCATGGCATAGTATTACAATTAAGTAATGAATCATCTTTACCTTGCACATTTTCGGCATTCTCCACAGTGAAACGGCGCAGTTCAAGCTGACGCAGTCTTTGCCTTATCTCAAACACCTGAAACACAAAACAGGCAAAAGCATCTGGTATAAACACTGGCACAAATTTAATACAATAGAAGAATGCCATTATTTCAGGCAAAATAAGTTAGTAACATATAATAAAATAGGTTTGATACCTGTCTGCCTTGAGAAAGGACACAGACTGATTCCGGATCTTTACCATCCCACTCCTGAGGCCATTCCTCCATTATTCCTTGCACAATGTCAACAACTCTTAGAACTTGTGCTGGATTGAACCAGGACATGCTTGTTGGGTCCAAACAGCATTCTCCTCTTTCATGATGGAACTGCAAGGCATGTTGGCGTGGATGAGGAGGCACACCTCCTCTAGCCTTGATCACATCACTCTTTCCCACATAAAAATGTGTTGATACAAAATCCACAATTTCCTTTGTGGAACGGAAGTTTTCATTGAAAATGATTCGGCTTTGTTTGGCAACGTCACTGTTTTCAGCTTGGTAGTAATAGAAGAGGCGATTGAGCAGGGTATGTTCTGAGCATTTGTCTTGTTTCACAGAGAAGAGCTTGGGTCCCATCTGCATGTGATCTCCTGCTAAAACAACACGTGTATTTTTACCTGCTAAGCCCAGTGCCATAAGAGCCTCACACTCCAACATCTGAGAAGCTTCATCAATCAGAATGTGGCTGAAGTAGTTTTCAGGGAGCTTTATGTCATGGAAGAAACGAGCCACAGCAGTTGTTGTTATGATGATTCTTGTGGAATCTAAAACAGCTTTATCAGGAAACTCAAACTGACTGCCATCTCTGGATAAATGGCAATACTGTAGAGTGATGGTATCCGTAGATCTGAGATTGCTTTCCTTTGCCTTGATTCTCAAAGGTTTGGCTTCGTGATGAACAGCTGTATATTCATGAAAATGACCTTTTACATAAAGATCAGCAGAACTGTAACAAGAAAAAAGAGAACTGTAGTTTACAATGACTGCATTTAACAATTACATTTGCAGACACACTCGTTCCAAAATGATGGTGCCTTCAAGGTATGCATTTTATCAGTTTACGCATTCCCTGGGAATCAATTCCATGACCTGGCCGTTGCTTGCACCTTGCTCTACTGTTTGAGCTAGAAGAATGAAATTTAAAAAAATTACATAAATAGGCAATTTCCCTGTTGAAAACACTGTGCTGTTTTGGATGTTGGTGTTCCAGTGTTGCCACAAGACTTTTTAACTCTTTCCCCGCCAGCATTTTTGAAAAAAGTTGCCAGCCACCACCAGTGATTTTGATGATTTTCACTAAAATTTGATGGCCTCCAGTATATTTTGCTGTATGAATATTTGATTATTTTCAGTTTTATTCTAGCTTAAAGCATTCTTTTTTTATCAACACATGAATATAGGTAGGTTTCATAAAAAATGTATACATTTGAGCAAAAAGGTAAGAAAATCACATTTTTATCAAAAACTACATCTGGATAATATTCAGTACGATTATCAAAGCATAAATCCAGTAAATCACTTCCATCAACACCTCCAAAGCTTGCACAGACATATACCATTTCCTGGATCAAGATTTTACTCCGTAACATTATGCAGTTTTCATTTATATGCTGTCTATTGCTGATGATCACATTATTTTTAATATGCATCTGTTTACATAAGAGATTGCTAGTTTCTCCTTCCTGTTCACGTGTGTTTTTGTTTGGGAGGTTTTGTACTCATTCAGAAGATGTGTAATAGTGCCCCTGAGTGTATAACAGTGAAAACACAAAAAGACATAAAAACTCGTCTTTTGCAGGGAACTGTTGTCTTCAAAAAGACGAGATAACTCGTCAATGGTGGGAAAAAAAAGTTAACTGTGCTAGGCCAGAAACAAACAAGCACTAACCAGCATGGAAATTCATATTATTCTGAACTGAAGGATGACCTACTAAGTGCCACTGAATTCACTCTTCACTAGGAGTTTGATTGACAAGCGATCTGACCAATCATAATGCCAAATCCACCATTATGTCCGAAAAACAAATCAGAGAGGAGTGTAAGTAGATTAATGTAGGTGGACATTCATGTTGATTTCATGCTATAATTAGTAGTAAAGTGCACTTGGTACTTCAACAGAGGTGCTACAGTGATCTGTCGTGATACATTAGAGAGCAACAAAATGGTAGGCTAAAGTTTGAATTTCTTAAAAAAGACTAAATTTGAACGCTGAGACTTTGTTTCATACCAAAATTAACCTGTCTTGTTTTTCAGTAAGTTGTCAGTGTCCTCTTTGCTCTGCAGTATATTTTCCCCTGCGTAAGAACATGATGTGTGGCGTTAGAGTGCCATGGCTAGTTGGGCATAGGAATAGTAACTAAGGGGGACGGGATCTTTTTGAAGGGTTAATTATGATTCCTTACCTGTTTGTGTGTGTACAAATCAGGATTTTGTTCTGTGGTTGCTGCACAAGAGCTTGGGTCATCTTTGCAAGGGTTCGAGTTTTCCCTGTTCCAAAAGGTCCATAAATCAACAAAGGCGGGATGCTGCATCTGTTGTCTGTTACATCCAGAACAAAGTTCATTGCTGCTTGCTGCTTCTCATTTAACTCTTCTGAATCTGACTGGGAAGAAATACAGAACTTGCTGTTTTTCAGATCAGGCAAGACTTTGTCTAAGTTGGGGAGATCATCAATGGCCTTGTGCAACTCGCAGAACCATAAACGATTTAGCTGGAACTGGACTTCCATCTCACATTTCTGTCCATTCTGCAGGTTCAAATCAGTGCAGCATTGTTTGGAAAGCTGCAATAATACTTGTGTCTCTGTGGCAGCATCTTTCAGAAATTCAGCCTCATAAATAGGTCCGAGATATTCGTTGTTTTTCACAACACGAACAAGAGATCTGATAGCGTGTCTTTTCACTATGAAGCCTTGAGGAGTATCAGGAGTGAGTGTGTGAGACAGATGCACAGCAGCAAGAAGTGTCCCGGGATAAGCACATTTCATTCCAAACCTGTCATCAGACAGGCAATTCTGCAACTGTGCAGTCCCTCGTAGATTCATCCTGGAAATATTTTGGGATAGGGAGAGAACATTAGAATTGTTATCAATTGTAAGGTATTTGATTTACACCTATGAGATATATTTATGTATATACCTGGTAAGCAGTTCACATTCAAACTTTTCCTCCTGATATAAAAAATTGTGCATGCTGTTTTTGTAGTTGTCATGGTTAATCACACTGTTCATCTCATCTATCATGATAAGCTTGTATCTGTTAAGCAGCTTTCTCTCTGCCTCTTCTCTTTCAACAAAATGAATGATTTCCATGCTTTCCTCACTCCAGGGCTCAAGATTCCTGGAAGACTCTTGTTTTTCTAGGGGAACCTCAGGTGCTGGACATGTGACTCTTGCTCCCCTACACTCATCCTCTCCAACTCTGACCTTGATTTTTTGTCGTAGTACGGGTCTCGTGTTGAAGTCAAACACTACCCACTGCTCATACGAGCCTGGATGGTCAGATTTGAAGAACACTTTGATTTCATACTCTGCAGAAACAAATCATAATTTAGGTGAAAGTAATTTGTGAGCTTGGCAGTTTAACCATTAATAAGTATTAGTAAAAGCATGTCATAAGGTTTCTTTAAGGGTTTTGTAAGAAATAGTCAATCTTCACCTGTTTGGTTCTTTTTAAACCAAGCACTAGTGGAATATGTCTGTTCCTCATGGGGGTCTTTGCCGAAGCTGAATGTCGCCCCCAGTTCCCTTCTGAGCAAAGCAATAACTTCTAGAGGTTCCTGGAGGGATTTAAGTAAGTTTGGAAATGCAGATCAGTGTCATTTGAAGAGGCTATCCGACACTACTGACACACACTTTCAGCTGTCTAAAAATGTTACATAGGTGCTTGGTAGATTACAGACCTCATTAAAAAAAAAAAAAAAAAAATTGATTATGTATTATACATTTCAGGGTTTCCCATACATTGACTTATTTGTGGCGGGCCACCACAATATCAGTACTACACAATAACTGACCGCCACAAATAGATTTTCCAAAATACATTTACTTAATTGAACAAAAATTAGCCATAAACTATTTCAAAATCAAAACGCAGCACAGGTGTTTTTATAGAAATGTATCCTTTTTGAAGGGAACCGATTGTCTTCAGAAAAGTTTTGATGTCATTTTCATTGAATATTTCCTATAATGCCTGATAAAGTAGCATTCATGAGTGCAGCTCTGCTTTGATTACAGCCGATGCTGGGGAAACCACTATTCCTGCCGCTCTTAAAGTGCCTCGTGCTGGCAAAGAATGAATTTGCATTTCAATAAGCCCGTCTGCTGTTTTATTTTTTACATTAATTACATATATATTTCCCCCAGGGGAAGTGCCACCATACATAGGGTGTACGTCTGTGGGAAACACTGCATTTATTGTACCATATACACTTAGTAATAAAAACTGGCTAAAAAATTTGACAAGAGCTTGTTAACTTTTGCAGTGATGGCTTAATTTTTTTTTATGTCACTTTGGGACTTAAGAGTAAATGACTTTCATCGTTTAACTGATCAAGAAATATAAACCACTGCTGAGTGGAACCCCATACTTCTTAAAACTATGAGCAAATATAGAAGTATTATAAGTAACTAGTACAACAATATTGTAACTAAACTAACTCAGTAAAAATAGTTATGAAAAAATTTACCACTAAATTTGGACAATTTTGCAAATATAAGACAAATTTTGTATATGTTAAATACAAACCTTAGAAATAATGGTAAAATTCCATGTACATTGAATTCCCTTTTTCCTTACATACACACTATCTAAATCTGGGTCACAGCTGATAGAAACTTCAGGAAGGGTGTCGCTGACCTGCAGGAATATTGTAAAAATCCACAATTATATTCAAGCTTGGCTTGTAAATATATAATAAAAAAACTGCATGAGCCAATAAAACACTAGGTCATAATTAACTGCAAGTAGCAATTTAAAGGTCAGAGGTACATTTATCAACATTTGGGATACTGTCCAAGAGCGTTACTCACTAATGACATTGCACACTGTTCGTTACTGAACGGCCCACTCACAATCATTTTCTTGTCTGTGCTGTGTCTGTATTCCTCCAAAAGCTTGTCCTGATAGGACAGTAGACCCATCTCGGCTGCATCTCTGGCTCTTTTTCGTGAAGCCTTGATTCTTTTTTGCCATTCACGAAGTTCCTCTTGACTGTGCGCCTTTGTGCAGTTATCGCCATACTCGCATATTAGGGATCTGTGGGAGAATGTTTTATAGACTGCTTTATCTTACTTTGACACAAGCAAACATCTAATGGCATGTCACACTTCATAAAAATACCTTTCACACAATTTCAGGTCCTTGTATGTTGATGGCGGATCACGGTACTTCCAAGTCTGAGAGGTACCTGTATCTTCAAAGATCAGTCTCCTGTGCTTCTCAGTGAAACAGTGGTTCATCAGTTTCTCAGCTTTTGGGAAGTGGACTTGACATAACGTGCAGGCAAACTTTCCTCCTTTCCTTTGAGACTTTGACTGTGGTGTCCTTTGATTTTGTTTTGTCATATTCACAATCTGAGGAATTGTCAGTTTTTCATGCTTCATGACGTTCCATAGTGCTGCTTCCTCTGAGCTCCTAGCAAAGGTACATCTACTTCCATGCTGCTTGCATCCAGTTTCTTTATTGTAGTACCAACAAACAACATACTTGTTAGGTCTGGGACGGCCTGGTCGGGGGGCAACAGGCCTCCACACTGAATTTTTATGTTTCCGCCTGATCAGCAAGATGTCTTCGGAACAGTCATGGATGACCTCGTTAAGTGAGTATGAAATCTCATTGTGTTTTTTACAGCATTTATTACATCTGACACACAGACTGAACCTCTTTTTTAACGTTTGAAGAAAATGATGATTTCCTGCAAGAGCCATGATTTAGAATAAATGAAATCCCTGTGAAAAGAAATCATTTGCAATTAGAATAAGATTTCACAACGCCCATTTACAACTATTTTTTTTTTGTTATTGAAATTATGCATTCTAATTTTGATCAGTTAACATTTTCAGTCTTCAGACTTAATGAACTTTAGCTGTAAGAAACATATCTTTTCATACAGTAATTCACATTTGTATAAAAGGTATGGTAATTAAAAATGATTAGCCTGCCAACACAACTTTTACATGTAGATGAATTTAAATGCAGAAACAAATACTGTGTAAGTGCTGTTATGACTCATATAGCTGTTATGACTCAATAAGCATAGTCACACAACTACTTATCTATATTTGACATAAACTGCTCATTAAAGTAAACACCTTCTAACAGTAACTTCATGACACTGTCTCTTAAGGAACAGTTCAGCCAAATGAGATTAAGTAATAATTTCTTCACTCAGTCATGCTGGGTGTGACTTTTTTTCAGCTGTGTATCACAAAAGCGGATGTTTATCAGAAATAGACACTTAGCCTCTATTCACCTTTTACTGTATGGAAAAAAGAAGCAATTAAACTACAAATGAATCTGGCAACCTGATTTAGTAATGCATAGCATCATCTTACCTTCATATTTTCCTTCCCATCCCAATGGTTTTCTCATATGTCATGATCTTCCTGTAACACTTGAGGATTCAGGCGCTCTCAGTGTCATGTGCATCAAGAGGTGTTTAAACAATTTATAGAGATGTTGCTGAGCGATGCTGGATAAGTCACTCCCTTCTTAATTAAAGAATAACTTTTCTTTTCCAGCACAGTGCGCTTGTACTGAACACAGCGGAAACACAGTTTTAGCTTTCAGTTTCAATACTGATGAAATCCACAGGAAGCGAACCTACAGACCCTGCCCTTTTATCTACAAACTTTTAAAGGGATACTCAGAGATACAAAACTAGGACATTACCACATTTTACTACTTACTATTAATCCTTACAACCAAATTTAATTCAAAAGCTTCCCCTGCACAGAGCTGTAAGTAAGACTTCAGCTTTATTGCACATGATTTTATCTGTGGAAAGACAGGAATGGTACACAAATGATTAAACAAATCAGGTGAATAAAACTGCTTCAATGGTACCTTGAGAACTGATATCATGTGTTTTTGAAGTGTTAATATTTATTCATCTACCATCTGTCCACTCCCTTTCAGTGCCATACTATTTAAAGTTAAAGTTTGACACAAACAAAACAGTTTTACATCACGTCTGCAACCGTTGCATGTCCCATTGTCCCTTATTCTTCTGTCACTGACTTTAGGACCCAGGAGTGTCATAATTGTGTGTACTTTTAGATGTGTTTTCAGATCCGCCTACCTAAAAGAAACCAGCAGATACACACAAACAAAACAAATGTTTTTGCTGCAATGTGTCCTTAGCTTGTCTAGCTTATCTAAACAAACAAAACAGCTTAAGTTTCATTTATCTGTAATTTCTGTCACACTTTGACCAGTGTTCACTTTAGACATACTTTACAATGACACAAATGCAAATACACCCATTTTACTGAGCTTTTATGATGCTTTTATGATTGTTTCAGTAGTACTGTAACTGAGAGTATAATCTTATCAATAGCAATACTGGTCCTAATGGTTTAGAAACTATATTCAGAAACTACTGGGTCAAGAATTTCCACATTCAACACCTAATTAGACACTTAGTCATAGACAATCAAAAAACTTGCAAGAGACAGAAACTTCACAGATACTTAGGAGATACAACTTGCATGTGCTCTAAGTTTCCCAACAGCAAATAATGTGTGGCGAGACGAGCCAACGACAGACACAGTGGGCGTGGCGTCAGGCCTCGGAGAGGTTTTTATTTAACAGAAAAACCAAACAAAGGGGGAATAAAGTGTCCAAAAGGGGAAGAGTGTCCAAAACAACAGGGAATCTGGTGTCCTCGTCGTGCTGCGGGGTTCGTGGAGGTCTGGCAGTGTTCATGGAGGAAGGGTCCAGGTAAGGGGCGGAGTCCGGCGGCCGCACGCGCTCCCCTCTTCGGTCCGGGGCGCGAGGGGCGGCGGCTTCTTCTAGCGGCTTCATCCTCCTCGCTGGCCGCGGCGCTTGCAGGGGATGGACGGCCCGGCATCCTGGCCCGACGGCCGTGTAGACGGGTGCGGTTCTCGACCGGACCGTGGGTCCGGCAGCTCACGTCTCTGGTGGCGCGGGAGTCCCTCAACGCACCCTTCCTGGACCCACGAGGACACCAGTGTGCATGCACGGGGAAGAGACCGGTCTCCCGAGGAGAGGCGCGTTGGTCTTTTAAACAGCGGCGGTGATGAGGCTCCATTTCCTTCAGGTGTGCCCCATCACACGCCGCCAGCCTGACTCGTCCAGCGCCCCTCCTCTCTCCCCACACCCACTCCTATCGGGAGCCTGGTGAAAGGCGGCGATTTAGGACGGGGTGCCGGTGATTATCAGGGAGGAGGCAGCTGAGAACAATCAAAAACTTATGCTTTAATCTTATTTTAAATGGTTTTCAGTAATCACTTGCATGTGCTCTAAGTTTCCCTCAGTTGCAAAAATGATAGACACCTTATTACAAACTTATGCTTTAATCTTATTTTAAATGGTTTTCAGTAATCAGTTAGCAACATGTTGCTTAGACATTCCTCTTTCAGGTCACTGAAAAACAAACCAACAAAGAGTCTATGACCCTTGAAATTCTTTGAAATTCTTTGATTCTAAAAAACAAATAAAAAACAAAAAAAAGCCTAAACAAAACTTAATGACAAATAAATTACAAATAAACTATATATTTAAATAACAGCCTAGACCAGGCTGAATGACAAGTTCATGCCAAATAAGGTATATTTTGACAATTTCATGCTGGTTTTAGCTCAGCCACTGGTCTAGCTGCAACAACAATCATCTTAATTAGCTCATGTCAGTAATTTACCAGCAATGCCAATCTAAAACAAGTTCATCTTGGAATTTAAGCTGGTCTTTAGATAAATTTCATTGCCAAAAGTTTGTGTACATCTCTTACTAATAAATGCATTTGACTAGTCAAATAATTACAAATCTTAGTGTTACTCCATACAATGACATTTTTGAGAATTGTTCAACAGTTTTCATCAAAGTTTCAGCCCAACAAAGTCCTTGTGAGCAAAGCAGGTGACTGCAATTCTGCCAAGTAGGTGATGTTCCTGGATCAAGATCAGCCAGTCAGACTTTAGAAATAGGTAAAAGGGTTTGTTTAGGGTTTGGCTCAGGACTGGAGCTAGAACCAACATTCTTATCAACTACCCTCAGATTTTAGCCATAATTTTTTTGTAAAGGTTGGATTTAGAGATAGTGAGAGGACTTGTTCTTGAATCAAGAGATGTTGATTTTGGAACATTACACAAGTCCATTAAGAAATATAAAAGATCTTGACTGGTTTGCACAAATTCCAGACCTGAATACCTTTGGGTGTGCACATACTTTTGTCCACGTAGTGTACTGTATGTGGGATGCTGTTATATGCTCAGATGTGTATTGATAAGGCCAACAGATAAGGTGAGTCTGATATGACCTCTTAAGACAGTGTGGCCAGAGAATGAGATATTCTCCAAATGCAGTCGTGACTGGACGATTCAAAACTGTGGCATCAAAGAGTGTCTTTAGCCAGAGGTCAGCGTGAAGTTCCATCCAAAGAAAACAGAGACAGCATGGTAAAAGTTTAATAAATTAAAACTTCTGTATTAACCAGGAAGGAAAAAGAACTAGGTCTTCTTTTTCTACTTTTTTAGCCAGCAAAGCCAAGGTCATTAGTTCGAGGTAATAATAAGTTGCTTGGGATTAAAGCATCTGCCAAATGCATGTGTAAAATGGATTCAGATCTGAATGATAGCTTGCACTGTATTTTTTTGGAGAACTTATGAAACACCTCAACAAACATTTCGTGTAGGCTTTTTGAATGTGACATAGGAGGCTAAGATTCATGTTCACACTTCAGAGCATCTACATACATATTTTCTATATAATAACATCTGATTGACTTCATGAAAGACTCACCTCTCTCAGATGCTGCTGGAGAGCATTAAGACGGGCCAGTTGTTGTTGGGTAGTTGTTGTTGACCTCCTGGGCCTTGGTGAGCACCTCCTTCTCACGCTCCCGTTTCTCCACCAACTGCTTCAACACCTGCTTCTCCTGAGACTACAGAAAGAGGTGCAGAAAGGTGATGACTAATTTAATGTGACAGTGAAGAAAACTTCTTACATTCAAAAAGTTGGAAGGTGAGAAGCCAAACAGCAAGACAAAGTCATGAAAACAGCTCAAAGGCAATGGACACATACAAAAGAGCCAACGAGGACTGTATCAGATGGCAATATACTGTTATTAATTGCAATATTCATATCTTATGTCATCTACATGCTACAAGGTAAAATCTTTTAAAAATAATCGTTACAAAAGTTTTCAAACAATGCCATAGAACAGGGGTCGCCAACTGGTGGACTCCGGTCTGAATCCAGATTGTGAGACGCAAAGACTTTTGACATAATGGCCCCTTTTACACGGTAATACCAGCAAATTGGCCTAAAATTACCAGAACGACTTGCACTGTTCACAAAGGCAACGATGTTCCGTCTTTTTTTCTGTAAAAACACCATTCACACATCGGTTTCAAATTACCGGTAAATTATTATTATTATTATTAGAATTGGATTGGCCCAGAGTAGATGTCTTACGTCAGCACGTTCTGAATTCATACATATTGAAAAGGTCCTATTCACACATGATCTTTTTCCAGTAAATTCTGTTTGTGTGAAAGGGGCTATTGAAATAAATAAATGCCAAATGCTATTTTATAATAAAACCTAATTTATATCAGGCACATCAAGGTCAGCTCAGCAGAGCCATTTGTGTCCTGTGGCACTATGGGTTGCTACTACAGTTAACAGCAGAATAGCAGAAAGTAGGGCACAGACAGATGAAACTCTCAGTGAGTGAAAAAAGTTGATGGGTGATTAAAAAGTCATTAATGTCATTACATTAGATACAAAGTATCAAAGCAAAAAGAAGCACAAACACAAGCAAAACATTCAATGGAAGTGTGTTGGTTTTGAATGTAGTGTTGAAGATGAAGACAGTCAGTATTGTGTTAGTTTATGTGATTTTTTATGCCTGTGATTTTTAATTACTTCAAAACCACCTGATTCACACACATTGAGAGCTGAACAGCGACATTAGTGAAGAGAAGAGCATTTGAGACACGCAGATACAGATCCAGTCAGTCATATTTTTATTTGTGCCTTCAGTGTCCAAATACATTCTGCAGCTCCTGTATCCACTGTTGTGTAAATTATGTAAAGAGCTTCACACTAAGCATAAATATGAAATGTATTACATTCAGAGATACATCTTTATACATGCAAACAAAGATATACAGAACATTCAGGTTCTTGCATTACAAATATACACTCATAGACTCAACAGAAAACGAATACAATTGAATACAAATAATTCAGCAACATCCAAAATATGTAAAACAATTTTAAAACAAAAACATATGCAGTTAATAATTGCAATTTGCCTTAGGATTTGCATTATATGGCATCACGGCAACTCAAAGTGGTCAAACATTAACATTGCGATAGTCACAGTCTAGTAGTGCTGTTTTGGTAAAACTGATTGGAAGATTGAGGTGAATACAAATGTCCTTCATTTCTATATGATGTAATTACATGGACAGAAATGTCACTTTACCTTTGTCTTTTTTTTTTTTTTTGCATTTATATATACAAAATTAAGATTTGTTGTAACAAACAGTGCAAAAATGTTTTTCTTTATTAATTTATGGTTGAGTAATGCAAACTTCACAAAAAGGCCGAAATTAAAATAGATAAATACAATTTAATTTCCAAGAATAAAACAGACTTAAAAATGAAAGATATTTAATATTTTAATAAAAGGTAATATATACTAAAGTGCCATTCAAGAGTATAGTTATTTTATGATGATATTTATTTATATCACCAGTATCCAACAGATATGACAAAGTGCAATGTTTCCTGGTGCCCATTTTTCAAAAAAAAAAAAGTTATGTATAAATGATTAAATGTAGAGTATATAAGTGCACATTTAACACAGCTATAAAGCACATGCAGCTACAAAAATAAAACTGCATGAAGCACATCATCTTCTAGCAGTTCTCTTCGTTCCCAGACTTCTAGGTGGTTTTTGAACCTGGATGTTCCGGGCGGGATTCACTACACATCCTTTCTCCTTATAATGATCCAGAAGACTTCTCCACAACACACTGCACCGCAGCAAGTTCTCATTACCTGACAAAATAGCAGAAATATGGCACTGTAATTCAAGCATCAAACAGAAAACTTGATAATTATAAATTACATAATGTAGACATATTAAAAGGAGGTTTAGTTTTATTTTAATAGCATTTGACATATTAACATAAACTGTACACACACAAAAAAAGATAAATTATATAATTTTTTAATTATTATAGGCTTATAGGACCTAGTAATACTTAAAATACCTAAGAGACAAAAATGTGATGAGTGCATTATTTCGCATTATTCAAATAACTTGCAGGTGTTATAGATCAAATCATTCACACATTATTGACTCCCTCAGGCCTAGACTGTTTTTCATCAGATTCAGAGCAGATGGCATAACTAACCGATGATGCACAGGCCTTCTTGTGCCCTGGTAATTCCCACGTTAACTTGGTGTGGGTCCATGATGAATCCAAGTCGATTTATTATCCAGGATCGAGTTGGTTGTGTTTCTATGTCAGATTTGGGACAAGAGCGCACAGTTGACATGATGACATATTTCCATTCACTTCCTGTGGTCAAACAAACAAAAGGGAAAAGATCAGAAATAATTCATTCAGAAAAAATATCTACATGCCATTCTCAAAACATGCAACCATAAACAATTTTTTTCAAGTAGGCTATTTATCTGCCTTAAAATCGAGAAAATAATAAAAAATCATTCATTTTATTTATTTTTATAAAGACGGCAAAATAATGGTAATTGTAATGTTCTGTCACGGGTCAAGGTTCAGTATTAAAAGTTTTAGTAATATTATATGTTTATTGTGTCACTTGTAAAATGGCATTTGTTAAAATTGTTATTACCTTGACTTTTCATGATGGTGGTGAATGTGATGTCACTCATACCCTTACTGAGCAGGGATTTCTCAATATTTGACACTTGAGCATTATATGGTGTGAGAATGGCAATGTCCTTCTTCTGTATCCCAGCCTCAGTCAAAAGAATGGCGATCCGCACCTGTAGGAAGATTATCACAATTTGAAATAAACTAGGGGGCATTTTGAAATTACAACAATAAAGTCTGTGGCAAAATTGGGTGGGGCTTCGAAATTTTAATTGTTTATTTATTTCTGCACCTAATAGCCTTCTTTTGACGCATCGTCATGTACTGTATTCATGTAAAAATCTTAGTAATTAATATAACTTTTTTAATTAAATAGGTACTTTTATTATACCTCCAGTAGTTTGAAATTTTATTGTTACGAAAAGGAGTGCGCCTCTGGGAGGAGTCGTTATGTAAACTTAACCGCCAATTTTATCGAACTACGGAAGTATGAAACTGGAAGAAGAGCGTAAATTTAACGCTCTCTGCATCATTTGGAGTTATAAGGTAAGTAAACAATGAAATTTACACAGCATTTGTCCATTATTTAGAAACGGCTGTGATGTTTTAAGTTTTGACAGATGTGTTAAAGATTTACAAAGCCATGCCAGGTTATTTTTATTTCCTTTGAGTCCATATTTTAGCCGTTTTGTTAGTCATAGTTGCCGTTTTGAGTTTCAAGATGGCGCCAATTAGCCATAGCTCGCATAGTTGTGAAAGTACAGATGGAGTCACATGACACACAAAAGAAGTAATGCTGTGTTAAATATCCAAATGACTCATCATCAGGAGCGATCCTACAAGCTTTAATCTACTGCACTTCTCTCTTACCGCTTCTTCTGCCTCCTCCAAATTTGCCTTTGAATTTTCATTCCCCCGTTCAGTCCGGACCACCAGAGTTTCCTCCTTTCCTTCAACATGACCAAAAACTATGCATGTTTGCACTGATTTACTAAGGAAGAGACTTGGTTTGGGTGATGTTCCAGTTTTTAACTTTCCATCATAGAACTGCTTAGATGGAAATTCACAAATATCTTCTTGCTGAAAGAAACAAGATAGCAATGGAGAAATTTTTATTTTGAATTAAGTGAGACTACTGCTGTTTAACTGTTTAAATCATTGTTAAATATCACTAGATACAAAATACTATTAATGAATAAAAACAATAGGCCTAAATAAGTTAAAAATAAAAAATAATAAACTGAACAGCAGTTTATAGACAACTTCCGAAAGCAAATAACAGCACCAGACAGAAATGTTTTATTAAAAATATAGTATTAGAGCTATTTTTTATTATTTAAATAGCTATTTATTAATTTATTACCATTCTGTACTGAGTGTCAAGCAAGAGTGCTTTCTCCGTGTAACGTTCAAAAAGAGATTTGCTCATTCCCAATCGCTCCACCACATCACAGTGCACTACAGGTTGCAGCTGCATATGATCGCCCAGAAGAACAATCTACAACATGAAATTAGTAGGATATTAATAACCTAAAAGTGGAGTCAAATATTTTGCATCTTTGTTCAGTGCAAACATAATGAAATGAAAGTGCTAATATCTAAATCAGGGTTTGTCTAAAAAGAACACTGCTTTGGCGCTCACCTGCTCAGGCTTATGAGCCACTAGTGGAATAAAGGCTTCAGGTTCAGTTGCCATGGCACATTCATCAATGATGATCTGTTTGAAGTCGAGGGCATCAGCTAAGGCTGGGTGTGAGGCTGCTGTGCAAGTGCACAAGATGACATCATGCTGCAATAATTCATGCTTTCGAGCCTTCTGGAGGGTGTCTTTGTAGCTTAAAAAAAAAATGTTATTATCATTACTATTATTTTTACTTTAAGCTTTTGATTTTAAATAAAACATTTTCCAAACTATTTCTAACAAACATTAACATAGAATTAAAAAGAGATTTGTAGTTAATGAGCCATACATACAGTTTTTTTTCTTCATTAGTGAATTGATCTCCTCTTCTAATTTTCATATCAAAATCTAATATTCTTGTGGAATATGGGTTGCCATCTTTCCGAATCAGGTGGTGTAGTGCAATGGAACTAATAATTCAACAACAACAACACACATCTGTTAGTGGAAAGCAAGGTTTAGATTTTATAATCACATAAATATTACATCAGCAGTTATATCTACACTCAAATAAGTGATAGATGGACAGTATTTGGCAAATACCTGAGCTCTGTGTTGCGTTTTTCGCCTCGTTTAGAATTGCGTGACAGCTTCAGATTGCAGCCTGGGTAAGGAAATTCCAACATCTCTGTCTGATCACTGTAGACTCTGAGAGGTCTGAGATGATTTTCAAGTTCTAGGAGATGACCTACAACACATTCATATAAAAAAGTTTAGGTTGTGATCTTTGGTCAGGTAATCTTCTTTGAAAGTGAATTGCATAATTCCTGCTTCACTAGTGGGACCAAAATGAAAATTTACCTGCGACAACATCAACAGACTTATTTGAGGGGCCACAGTACAGAACAGCTCTCTTCTTCTGTGAATTGGTGGCAGGAAGCTGTTGGATATTTTTGAGCAACCAATACACAATATAGACACCAACGACAGTTTTTCCAGTCCCTGTGAAAATGCACAACAGTAATATAATAGGGAAGGAATGGAAATTACAATAGCCTAAGGCCAAAGAAACCAAAGAGGGTCCAAAAATATCTCTCACCTGGTGGTCCTTGGATAAGAGTGAATGGGTTGGTCAATGCTTCTCTTATAGCTCTGCACTGACTGTTGTTTAGATATGAAAGCCCAGCAGGGCAATAACCGTCAATCTCAAATCTGGCTGGAATCTGCTTCGAAATGTTGCATCCTTTGAGGAAATATAGTATTAAACAAAATGAAACTACATTTGAATGGATAATTGTTTAAAAGATGGCCAGTAAATCATTAGTTTTGATAGTAGGGTTTGAAATATAGATATGCAAAAAATTATACTAAGACAGTAAATGTCAAACTGTTGCACCTCCTTCACAGTTGATTTTTCTGCCCATGGCGATATTTTTTACAAGTTTGTTGGCTTTGGTTAGACTTTTAATTGCATCCTCTTTGCGCCTGAAAATGAAATAAATCATTACAATAATGAAGCATATAAATATTGTTTGAAGATGTGATTATAATGATACGTATAAAACAATACAGTGTACATAAATACAACATTTTAATAAGCTATAGTGTATATAATTTATAGTCTTACACATCTGGCAGAAGCTTTGGAATCAGCTCCAGAGTAAATCTTGTCCTCTCGCAGAATATGGCTTCCGGAATTTTTGTCATAGGCATGTGGTTAATCTGAAAATCAATTTGTAAATTCTTTGGTTCTTTGGATTCTGTTTCTTCAACTTCTGTAATTATGCCATGGGCCACCCACGTGACAGAAGGAATATCCATAATAGCTGTGTACTGAGAGTTTTCCAGAAATGGACTACTCTGGTGAATCTTACTTCGAATGCAGAGGACACTGTTCTTGAGGTCACATTCAATGGACCACTGAGATTTTTTGTCAAGTGGGAGGAGAAAAAAACCTTGAAGCTTCTTTTCACAAGAGTTTTCCCATTTCAGGGCTGCATCTTCAATAAGAATGCTCTCATTTTCAGCAACAGCATTGGAGGCTGACTCCATTTCACACATGGGTTTCCATATTGCCTGATAATCCATGTATGAATTGTATGAATTCCGTGATGAGTGGAAAGCATATTTTGAAAAACACTTGATTGGATCTCTCACATGCTCCAAACAAATCTCAAATTGTGGATGCACAACAAACAGCTGAATTGCTGGTGTCATTAGTCCTCGTGCCGTGGCTGAACCTAGTTGTACCTCAATCGCCTCACCTTGCTTTATTCTCAGTGACAGTTCGGCATAATGCTCAGCTTGCATGGGTTCAGATTTTTCTGAACTTGTATCATTTCTCAGTCTTTCATGGAGTTGTCTTGTATGGATTCCTGAGCTGACGTCAAGCTCCTCAATCAGGGGAAACAATCTGTCCCAGTTTTTCTCTCTAAGAGCAGCTGCTAGGCATTTCCAGGTCTTTGTAGAGACATAGGCCATGACTGAGTTTGGATTTTGTTGTTTCACTTCAGCATGGATGTGAGGATTGGAGAATGAATATATCCTTCGCACCCATTTCAAGATCATGCAGTTGTTAGTTTCATCAAACTGTGGTTGATCTGCCAACTGAAGATCCCTGTACATAATGTCTAAGTTTTCTGATATAGAGGTTCTGTTAAGTGGGAAGGATAATCTGAAATTTGTCCTTGATGGACTGAGTTCCACAATGTATGCCACCTTCCTTTCACTTTGATTTGACAGTTCTATTGCAAAATGTAGAGCATTAGATTTCTTCTCATATGCTGACTGATGGTCATTTTTTCTGGAAAATTCCATACAAGACAGGTCAATGTCATGACCTGTGTACCTAACATTTGTCTTGTCAGTCACAGAATGAAGAAGACGCTGCACAATGACATCAATATATCGGCGGATTGGAGATGACGCCCATGTATAGCTGTCAAGATCTAAATCATAGTGGCCAATTCTTGAGACATGTGTAGAGTTTGAGCGCAGAATACATGCTTTGTGAAACAGTCTACTAAATGCCATTGCTAAAGGGAGAAGTTGGGGGTGAATCTCATCAGTTGCAATAAAGTCAATTATTTTGTAGACACTTTTCTGCTCTGCTGCTGTCTTCAGGCATCTCAAAACAGATTTTAATATGGGGAAGGTTTCAGAGGTTTCAGAATCAGAAATGCCAGCCTGAGGGTTTGTCATGGCTCTGCGGTTGATCAGTTCATGAGACACATGTTCACTCTTATGAATTTGACTTGAGAAGTGAACTGATAGTGGAATCAGGGAGGCATTTTTGTCAAAAAGGTCAGCAAGCTTTTCACTTTTTGGCCTGTCCTGGCACCTCAGTGGAGTTATGCTCCTTGTTGTTTCATCAAACAGAAGACGTTCAGCAACCATTTGGTTAAACATGATCATCAACTCTTCCACCATTAGGTGAGATCGCCTTCTTCCGAGAGTCACGTCCTCATCTGGCTTTTTGTAGCACCAGTCCTCTGGTTTTCTGTCTCTCCTGTGAACCTTAGCAAAGTTCCATGCTTTCACAAGGCACATTTGAAGCAGGTCAGATTGCTGATGTTTGTTTTCAAGGATATTCTCAACTTCATCATAAGAAAATTTCCTCTTGGATTGAATGACAGACTTGCAAATTAAGCTTGTCTTTATGCTGTTTGTTTTAGTATCCACTTGTATTATTAAGGAGATGGCTCGTCTGTCTTGGTTAGGAATCAAACTGAAGAAATCAGCACTCAGTTCTTTAGGGAACATGTGTTTAGGCTCCTTTCCACATGGATAGAATGAAGTACACAGCAGTTTTGCATATTTGTCCAGTTCACTGTCTTTAGCCACAAAGCTAGCAACATCAGAAATGTGAACTCCTATTTCATAGCACTCACCTAAATCCCGTACACTGATTGCATCATCAAGGTCTTGTGAATCGGCAGGATCAATGGTGAATGTTGGGAGCATGCAAAAATCTATTCGCCCATCTTCAAATAAATCAAGTCTTTGAAAGTCTCTCATCTCTCTTTCCAAAGATGACGAAAGTGTTCTCCTCAACTGGAATTCTATGTCAAGAACCTTCAATCCATCTTCTAAAGTTGTTATTTTTGGAAAATGTCCCACAACAATCCCCAAAGGATATTTGTTAAAATTTCTCCACTTAAGCACTTTGACAACAAAGAGATATTTTCTGTGTGCCTCTTCATTGATTTTGATGAACCTCTCTACTTTGAGGTTCTCAGGATCTCTTACAGCAATGTGGTTTGGTTTGTCTTTCCAAAATGGTGTGTAGATTTTGGAGATGCATTTATTGATAGGTGTCATCACTTGACTGTCGTGTCTTTCAAGGGTGCAGACAAATTCTTTGACAGTATCTGCACTTTCAAGGATGTTGATCACTCTTCCCATGGGAGGACTTGATATCTCATTCATAATCTCCACTATTACCTTGTCTCCAGGGAATGCCTGTCCAATATTCTTTCTACCCTTGATATCAATTCTCTGAGTGGGCTCATCAAGTGGTCTTGCATAACCACGATCATAATACTCTTTGATCAGCTCGCAGTGTTTGTGTATGATAGAGTTAGACAACATTTGCTCTTCTTTTACTTCTGCAATTTGGTTGCTAACACTACTGACAAATTGCTCATGTTGAAAAACTGGAAACAAGCCCTCCTCTGTCAATGGAACATTGATGTCTTTGCTCTCATCAAGAAGCTCTTGAAGTATTGGGTCTTCTGTGTCTGGTATTTCAGATGTAGTTGATTCACTATCGCTGCTGTCTTCATCCTCACTTCTGCAGAGCTGAGCTATCTCAAGAAGATCTTGTTTCAAACAATCCAAGGTAAAGTCATGGGCACTTCCCTTGTTGATGCAATCCTCTATGTATGATCTCCATAGTCTCCAGCATGTACCGAACTGATGGCAGCAAAGTGCAGCTGCATCTCCAACAACAATTATTTGAGACTGGGCTCTTGTCATAACTGTGTTCAGCACACGCATGTCATTGAAAAACTCAAGACAGGTCCGGTCCATCTCCAGTAAGCTGTCCTTGGTGTGCACAGTGGAAATCACTATTACTCTGAACTGTTTTCCTGAAAAATATGGGTAAAGGCAGTATCTGTAAATCGCATGCATTGATACTAGTGTGTTTGAACATAATCATGGCATAGTATTACATTTGAGTAAAGCATCATCTTTACCTTGCACATTTTCTGCATTCTCCACAGTGAAACGAGGCAGTCCAAGCTGACGCAGTCTTTGCCTGATTTCCAACACCTGAAACACAAAAGAAACAAAAGCATCTAGTATAAATACACTTACATGCATCTGATACAATAGCAGGATGCCATTAATAAAATCATAATATAAATTGGAAACTAGTGATAGGTTTGATACCTGTCTGCCTTGAGAAAGGACACAGACTGATTCTGGATCTTTATCACCCCACTCTTGAGGCCATTCCTCCATTATTCCTTGCACAATGTCAAGAACTCTTAGAACTTGTGCTGGATTGTACCAGGACATGCTTGTTGGGTCCAAACAGCATTCTCCTCTTACATGATGGAACTGCAAGGCATGTTGGTGTGGATGAGGAGGCACACCTCCTCTAGCCTTGATCACATCAATCTTTCCCACATAAAAATGTGCTGATACAAAATCCACAATGTCCTTTGTGGAACGGAAGTTTTCATTGAAAATGATTCGGCTTTGTTTGGCGATGTCACTGTTTTCAGCTTGGTAGTAATAGAAGAGGCGATTGAGCAGGGTATGTTCTGAGCATTTGTCTTGTTTCACAGAGAAGAGCTTGGGTCCCATCTGCATGTGATCTCCTGCTAAAACAACACGTGTATTTTTACCTGCTAAGCCCAGCGCCATAAGAGCCTCACACTCCAACATCTGAGAAGCTTCATCAATCAGAATGTGGCTGAAGTAGTTTTCGGGAAGCTTCATGTCATGGAAGAAACGAGCCACAGCAGTTGTTGTTATGATGATTCTTGTGGAATCTAAAACAGCTTTATCAGGAAACTCAAACTGATTGCCATCTCTGGATAAATGGCAGTACTGTAGAGTGATGGTATCAGTAGATCTGGGATTGCTTTCCTTTGCCTTGATTCTCAAAGGTTTGGCTTCTTGATGAACAGTTGCATATTCATGAAAATTACCTTTTACATAAAGATCAGCAGAACTGTAGAAAAAGAGAAATAACTGTAGCTTAGAATGACTGCATTAAACGAGTACATTTTCAGACAGTTTAAAAATGACGGTACCTTCAAGGTATGCATTTTTATGAGTTTACGTATTCCTCTGAAACCAGTTCCAAGACCTTGCCCTTAATTGCACCATGCTTTACTGTTTGAGCTAGAGAAATTGAATATTAAAAATGCAGTTTCCCTGATGAAATGACCAGTATGTATTTTGGATGTTGGTGTGCCAGTGTCGTCACAAGACTTTTTAACTGGACTTAGGCCAGGAACAAGCAAGCATTAACCAGCATGGAAATTCATGTTATTCTTTCTCTCTTTCAGATTGTAAATTTTTGATTCAGAATAATGTAGGGCTGCCTCCTAATAGTCAATTAACCGTTAGTCGACGAAAAGAGGCTAGGTCGACCAAAAAAAATAAACAAAATAAATTACACAGGAAGTGGCGAAGTCACTCAGTCCATGAAGGACACATTGTTAGCGACTGGTCTAAATATAGTACATTGAGCAGGACATCCAAAAACGCTCACCTATCATTCATCAACCTCAAATATGTCTTTTCATCTGAAATATGCAAGTAGGAGCAACTTTTCATTGCCACTCAGACTAATGTTAACCTAGAAAAATGCATGCTATTTAAGTGTCTGTGCAGAGTGTGGAAGCTGAACACGCAAGCAGTGCACAAGTTCTTTCCCTTCCTGTGCTTAAATAGTTTATAATCACATCCTTAAGCGGAATCGAAATGCACGTGTCTTATCGAATACCTGGTTATTGGAAAATTGGATATTTGAAACTCGATACCCAACCCTAAAAGTGCCACTGCATTGTGGTGTCCTACCTGTTTGTGTGTGTGCAAATCAGGATTTTGTTCTGTGGTTGCTGCACAAGAGCCTGGGTCATCTTTGCAAGGGTTAGAGTTTTCCCTGTTCCAAAAGGTCCATAAATCAACAAAGGTGGGATGCTGCTCCTGTTGCTTGTTACACCCAGAACAAAGTTCATTGCTGCTTGCTGCTTCTCATTTAACTCTGCTGTATCTGACTGGGAAGAAATACAGAACTTGCTGTTTTTCAGAATGGGCAAAACTTTGTCTAAGTTGGGGAGATCATCAATGGCCTTGTGCATCTCACAGAACCAGAGACGATTTAGCTGGAACTGGACTTCCATCTCACACTGCTGTTCATTCTGCAGGTTAAAATCAGTGCAGCATTGTTTGGAAAGCTGCAATACTACTTGTGTCTCATTGGCAGCATCCTTCAAAAAATCAGCCTCATAAATAGGCCCAATATAATCATTGTTTTTCACAACACGAACAAGAGATCTGATAGCGTGTCTTTTCACTATGAAGCCTTGAGGAGCATCAGGAGTGAGTGTGTGAGACAGGGGCACAGCAGCAAAAAGAGTTCCTGGATAAGCCCATTTCATTCCAAACCTGTCATCAACCAGTTGATTTTTCAACTGCACAGTGTCTCGTAGATTCAGCCTGAACAGAGAGAGTACAAATTGTGAATTTGGAATTTGTTATAAACTTTTAACTCAAAAACATAAAATACATACTTACATACATACATACATACAAACCAGTTAAACATCCTAACTTCCCCCCCGATATAAAAAGAAATAAAAAATTATGCATGTTTTGTTTGTAATTGTCACTGTTCATCTCATCTATCATGATAAGCTTGTATCTGTTTATCAGCTCTCTCTCTGCCTCTGCTCTTTCAAAGAAAGGAATGATTTCCATGCTTTCCTCATTCCAGGGCTCAAGATTCCTGGCAGACTCTTGTTTTTCTAGGGGAACCTCAGGTGCTGGACATGTGACTGGTGTTCCATTACACTCATCCTCTCCAACTCTGACCTTGATTTTTTGTCGTAGTACGGGTCTCGTGTTGAAGTCAAACAACCCACTGCTCATACGAGCCTGGTTGGTCAGATTTGAAGGACACTGGGATTTCATACTCTGCAGAAACAAATGACAACAATTCAGGCGGAAATAATTTGTGAACATGGCAGTTCAATTAATGAATTAATTAGTATTAGTAAAAACATCCCATACAGTTTCTTGCTGGGTTTTGTAAGAAATATTCAATCACCTGTTTGGTTCTTTTTAAACCAATCACTATTGGAATATGTCCGTTCCTCATTGGGCTCTTTGCCAAGGCTGAATTTCGCCCCCAGTTCCCGTTTGAATAAAGCAATAATCTCTAGAGGTTCCTGGAGGGATTTAACTCAGTTTGGAATTACATTACATTATGCAAAAACTGGATCGCACCATATACACAACATATCCACTTGGTAATAAAATGTTGCGGTCACACTTTATATTAGGTGGCCTTAACTACTATGTACTTACATCAAAAAATAAGTACAATGTACTTTTTGTGTTCATATTGTATTGCAGAACACTTTTGCTGCTATTGAGGTGGGATGTGGGTAAGGTTAGGGACAGGTTTCGTGGTATGGGTAGGTTTAAGGGTGGGTTAAGGTGTAAGGGATGGGTCAAAAGTGTAATTATAAATGTAATTACAGATGTAATTACATATAGGTATTTTAAAAAAATATAAGTACAAAGTAAATGTAAGTACATAGTAGTTAAAGGGTTAGTTCACCCAAAAATTTAAATTAGGCTGTGTTTTACTCACCCACCTAGGTGTATATGACTTTCTTCTTTCAGATGAATCCAGTTGGAGTTATATTAAAAATTGTCTTTGACCTTTCAAGCTGTTTAATGCCACTCAGCAGGTGTTGAATGCATCAGTCCAAAAGATTTTAAATAAAAAGCGCCCATCCATAAAAAAAAAAAAAGTCTCTCACACGAGGGTGAACAAAGGCCTCCTGTGGCAAATCAATGTGTTTTTGTAAGAAAAATATCCATATTCAAAACGTAATAATCACTTTAATCTAGCTTGCGCTCACTGTTGTAAACGTAAGCAGCTCCGGGGGAATGACGTATGAGGTCAGCTCTGTGCATGCGCCGTTCAGAAGTAACGCATGCGGAAACGCAGTAGAGAGATCAAAACAAAACAACGGTCACTAATTAGAAGAACAAAACAAGGATTTGTAAAGAAGAATGTCGGAGGATTTCGATATAAGCCAAGAGGAGACTGGTTTTCTTTTGCTAAAGTAAGAAAACTGTTCCTTTGCTCCTGTTAACAAACGTTGGTTTTCACGAGACTCACCGGCACATTCGCAGCGCTGACCTCCATGCGTCATCCTCCCAGAGCTGCTTCCATGTACAACTGTTGGCGCCAGCTATATTAAAGTGATTATTACATTTTGGATATGGATATTTTTCTTACAAAAATACATCGATTTGCCACAGGAGGCCTTTGTTATAACCCCCCCGGAGCCATGTGAGACACTTTTTTTTATGGATGGGCGCTTGTTATTCCACTTCTTTTGGACTGATGCATGCAACACCCGCTGAGTGGCATTAAACAGCTTGAAAGATCAAAGAACATTTTTAATATAACTCCGACTGAATTTGTCTGAAAGAAGCCATATACACCTAGGATGCCATGGGGGTGAGTAAAACACAGCCTAATTTAAATTTTTGGGTGAACTAACCCTTTAAGGCCACCAAATATAAAGTGGGACCAAAGTTGCTAACAATTTTGACAAGAGCTTAACTTCTGAAAAATATGCTTTGAGTAATTTTTATCTCATCTTACTTGTGGACATAAGGATAAGGACTTCCTTAAGGTTTGTTATCAAAATTATGAGCTGAACCCCATAATTATTACATTAAGAGCAAATGTACTGCTATTATTAGTAACTGGTATTACTCTATTGTAACAAACCTGGTCAAATGTAACAATGACAATCTTTTTTTTACCCATTAATTTGGAATTTAAAGACAAACGTTACACATGTTATACATGTTAATGTACCTTGGATTTAATGGTAAAATTCCATGTACACTGTATTCCTTTTTTCCTTACATACACACTGTCTATGTCTGGGTCACAGCTGATAGAAACATCAGGAAGGGCGTCGCTGACCTGCAGGAATATTGATTCAATCACTGTTTATGATATTGTAAAAAGCAATTTTAAAAATGTACAATTAAAGCTTTGGTTGTAAAAATATAATAAAAAATAGCATGGGTCAATAAAATGTATTTCTTAGCATACATAACACAAAGTTCAAATTAAATGCAAGTACAGTAGCAACGCAAAAGTGTCAAAGAGAAGTCAGAGAATAACCTGTCAGCATGTCATAACATGACATTATACATTGTTAATTACTGAACAGCCCACTTACAATAATTTTCTTGTCGTTGCTGTGTCTGTATTCCTCCAAAAGATTGTCCTGATAGGACAGTAGACCCATCTCGGCTGCATCTCTGGCTCTTTTTCTTGAAGCCTTGATTCTCTTTTGCCATTCACGAAGTTCTTCTCGACTGTGTGCCTCTGGGCAATCATCACCATACTCGCATATCAGGGGACTACGGGAGAATGTTTTATAGGTAGTTTAAACTTACTTGGATACAAGCAAACATCTAATGGCATGTCACACTTCATATAAATACCTTTCACACAATTTCAGGTCCTTGTATGTTGATGGCGGATCACGGTACTTCCAAGTCTGAGAGGTACCTGTATCTTCAAAGATCAGTCTCCTGTGCTTCTCAGTGAAACAGTGGTTCATCAGTTCCTCATCTGTCGGGAAGTGGATGTGGCAGAATGTGCAGTTGAACTGTCCTCCTTGTAGTGTCCTTTGGTTTTGTTTGATCATTTTCACAAGCTTAGGAATTGTCAGGTTTTTATGATGTTCCACAGCACTGCTTCCTCTGAGCTCCTAGCATAGGTACATTTGCCTTCATGACACAACCACCAACTACAACGTACAGTGTATTTTTGTTACTGTTTTTGTTCCCTCGAGATTTTTAAATATGAATATAACAAGGTATGTTGCATAAATAAAAATAATAAACTTTATCATGTGGTTTTTCAAATATGAATAAAACAAGGTTTGTGGGATAAATATAAATGAATAATACTTTGATATTTTACTCTGAAAATGTGAATTTTTAAGCAGTTACGGTCATTTTTTTAAACATGTTTGTACATAGGAACCAGGGCTGTTTCTAGCCAAAATCCTTATTGGCGCTCCCCCAGATTTTATATATATATTGTGGAGATTTAGACATATATATTATATATATATATTCATTTTTTTTTTTAGACACCAGTTTCTTGTCACATTCAAATTGGTTGCAATAGGAACAGCACTAATTTGTGGAGATTTAGGCATTGTGAGTTCCACAAATCTGACTGCATTATTTGTAAATTGACTGTTAAGATAAACATTTTGCACAATTTATTAGCTGTAATATCGTGTTAGCACAAGATGCCTGTATAGCCCTATATAACAATCCCTAGTAGCTAAGACTTTGCATTTGCACATAAATCACACATAAATTAAAGGGGTGGTTTACGTTTTTTTTTTTCTAGGCTTGATTGTGTTTATGAACATTCAGAATGTGCTCCGGTTGTATTGTAAACAGTGACGTCCTCTATATTGCACATCAATCTGATTTGTTTCCAAATTTTTGGCAGGTACTTTAATAATAATAACAATTCTATATACGTTACTATAAAATATTAAAGTGCTTTATTATAATATATTATTAAATTTTTTACAGGACAGTATGTATTTTTACAATGTAAGATACATCTTTTAATGTGCTAAAATAAATATTTTTAATAAGGAGTGTTGGGGGCGTGGCTTGGTCAGATTTTCCTTTTTTATGTCTCTAGCTGATCACATGCCTGATACAGTAATTTGTCTACAAAAATGGGTGTGGTAATGGAAAATTATTAACCTGCCAGTGCCAATACAACCCATTTCAATTAATGAAAATGCAAAAACATATACTGTAGAAGGGCAGTCATGACACAATAAGCACAATGCACAGAACTATTTAAAATTTCTATTTAAGGATATAAACTGCTGATTAAAGTAAACACCTTAAAACAATAATTTAAAGTCAGCATCTCTTAAATGAACACTCCACTCAAAAGCGATGATGTACTTTCACGCTCAGTATGACTACTTTCATCTGTGTAACACAAAAGGCAATGCTTATCAGAATGAGACTTTGTCACCATTCACCTTTTACTATATGGAAAACAGTAACGTAATCATTTACAAAAACTTTCATAATAAAAAACAAAATATTAATTTTTTTTTTTTATAAAGATTTATTAACTTTTTTCTAATAAATAATAAACTGTTCACAAAATAATCAGGTCACATGAATCAGTAACGTACAGCATTATCTTACCTTCATATTTTCCTTCCCATCCCAATGGTTTCCTGATGTGATGATCTTCCGTAGCACTGGATGATTCAGTCGCTCTCAGTGCCATGTGTATCAAGAGCTGTTTTTATAGAATTGTTGCTGCGTGATGCTGGATAAGCCACTCCCTTCCTAGAATTGAAGAATAACTTTCCTTTTCCAGCACAGTGTGCTTGGACAGAACAGTGCAAACGCAGTTCCAGCTTTCAGTTTCAATACTGATGAAATCCACAGGAAGCGAACCTACAGAGCTTAGGCCTATTCTTTTACTAAATCACAAAAAACAACCCTTAATGTCCCTATTAGACTTTTTAGAATATCTACACCAATTTAAGCATACATCAGTTACGTTTTTGCAATCATAAGACAACATTAGAAACTGATGTTTTTTTTTTTAAACCATGACTGAACAAATTAGTCGTGTTTTGTCCATTGCACAAGCTGTTTCCTGAAATATTTCAGAATGGAACTTATACTGAACATTCTTTATCCTGTATTAAAATTTTTCTTTTAACGCGAAAGTTACAATCTTATAAGAAAAATAAAACGGATGCACACTCTAATTAAATGAGACATTGTCATGAGGAGATTACCTGTTTAATTTTTAACGCAGATATCGCTGATCAAATGATACAATTTTAATGAATGAATATTGTTTCCAATGTTGGGATCCTTCAAAAGGATACTCCGTAACACTGGCATAAGATGTAGTGGATGTGCCAATATTTTACTGTTATACTTGCCATTAATCCTAACAATCAAATTTGAAATTGATTAAAATTAACTTCAATTCAACAAATGCACAGTACTATTATATTAAAACTCGGATGAAATATTATAAGTAAAACTAAAACACTAGAAAAAACATTTAGATACTTGCTGGGCATAATTTAAGAAAACAAATAAGGCTTATTACACACGAAACCCAAACATGCCCGAGGTGACCACAGACTGGAATGGTACACAAACTATTAAACAAATCAGGTGAATGAAACTACTTTAATGGTACCTTGAGGACGGACTTTATATGGAGTGTAAATATTTATTCAACCACCTGACCACTCCCTTTCAGTGCCGTTTTATGTAAAGTTATGAAAAGTTTGGACAAACGAAACAAGTTTACATCATGGCTGCATGTGCCATTGTCCTGTCTCTGACCTGTCATGATTGTGAGTATTTTTAAATGTTTTTTTACATCTACCTACCTACAAGAACCCTGGTGATACACAAACACAAAAGCAGCAGTATGTGAGCAAACAAAACAGCCTCAGTCTCATTAATCTCGCATGGTCAGAGTTCGTTTAAAAAACACATGATGGGTCATACACAGACACACCCTCATTTTACTCAGCTTTGATGACTGATTAAGCAGTAATTGGTTGCATGTGAGTCTTATCAGCAGCAATACAGTCATAGGGGTTTAGAAACTATGCTCAGAAACTACTGCGTCAGTAATTTCCATATTCAGTAACTGATAGGAAACTTAGACAACAAAAAACTTTAAAGAGACAGAAACTTCACAGATCCTCAGGAGACAATAAATTGCTACGGTGATGAACAACAGCTTAGAAATTCTGATGTGTTGCCAACATAAATAATCTATTTGATGCGTTCTTAGTTTCCCTCAGTTGCAAAAATGACAGAGACACCGTCTTACGAACTTGTTATGCTTTAATCTTATTTTAAATGGTTTTCAGTAATCAGTTAGCAGCAAATAGCTTAGACTTTTCTCTTTCAGGTCACTGAAAAACAAACCCACAAATCTGAGTCAGTGACCCTTGAAATTCATCTAAACTACCAACGTGAATGAATCATATCCTATAAAGTGCAGTGTAAATGTGGATACAGCCATGGTTTTTGTTTTGTGAGATTCAGATCTGCTAAATAACAGCCTAGACCAGACTAAATGACCAGATTGTACCATTGCTGGTTACAAATGAGGTATGTTTTGACAGTTTCATGCTGGTTTTAGCTCAACCACTCAACTAGCTGGTCTATTGCCAACAACAACCCTCTTAATCAGCTTTTGTCAGAGTAACATACCACTAATGGCAATCTAGAAACAAGTCTTTAAGCTGGTCCAAGTTGTTGTTTTATTCAGCAGGCAGATAAACTTCATGGTCAAAAGTATGTGGACACCTCTTTACAATAAATGCATTTGGCTAGAACTCCAAATCTTAATGCTACTCCTTACAATGACAGTCTGGAGATTGTTCAACAGCTTTGGACGATGCTTTTCAGTGTCAGCATGACAAAGTCCTTGTGCACAAAGCAGATGAATGCGATTCTGCCAAGTAGGGCATGTTCCTTATTGGATCAACATCAGCCAATCAGATTTTAGGAATAGGTTAAAGGGTTTGGCTCAGGATTGGAGCTTAAGCAACTTTCTTACCAACTTCCCTCAAGTTTTAGCCATAATTGTTTTTGATAAAGGTAGGTATAAGGAAAAGACATATTGATAAATAAAAAAAATAGAGATTTAACAAGAACACCACACAAGTCAAGGTCCATCAAGAAATGTGAAAGATCTTGACTGGCCTACACAAAGTCCAGACCTGGATACCTTTGGGATGAACTGGGACACTGACTCCTACAAGAACTAGAGATTTTATGAAGAACGTACTGCCTATTAATGCCCACGCTTCTGAAATGAAACAATCAACAAGCACGTATGGCTGTGGTGATAAGGTGGTCACATACTTTTGTCCACGTAGTGTACTGTATGTGGAAAACTGCTAAGGTGAGTCTGATATGACCTCTAAGACTGCGGCCAGAGAATGTGATATTCTCCAAATGCAGTCGTGCTCTGGTCAAAGAGTGTCCTTAGCCAGAGAGCTCAGTGTGAAGTTCCTTATTCTTACGGACTTCTGCAGCATGAAGCTCCTGACAAAGAAAAGAGAGACAGTGTAATAAACATCCAATACGTGAAGAGCTGTTTTGTAGTAACTAGACATGTGCCAGTATTCAGGAACTCGATATATCATGGTAACACATATCTATCATTTAAACAGCCATTCAGATTTTTGTATTCACAGTGGTGTTCGTCACAACACCAGATACTTAAATATTTAGACTTAATAGGCTATTTATTTTCAAAAAAAAAAAAAAAAAAATTTTTAATCTGGACTACAACATGCCCAAGATATTGTTTGGAAATGTTTTGATTCTTTATTGTTTAGGCTACATTAAGGCTCTATTTATTAACATTAGTTAATTCATTAGTTAACATTAAAAATTCTTCTTAACATTCATTAATCATAGGCAATTTCAATATTTAACAACACGTTAAAATCAAAAGGTGCAACTGTGTTATTTAATGAACTAACAGTTGTATTTTTAATCAAAGATAATTAACTATCAAATGTAGCTACTGCTCTTTATTTATTGTTAATGCATTAACTAAGGTTAACTAATGAGATAACATTGTAAAGTGTTTCTTATTGGTCTTTATATAAAATTTTTAAATTTATGCATTTTTTGTGTATTACTTTATTGAATGTAAATGTTCAGTTCTTTTTGTTAAAAGAAAAAAGGTATTAAAACTGTTATAGTTTAACAAAGCATTTGCAATTAATTGCAACATGAAAATTTCACATTGTCATATGCCTTATAGTAACCAGGACGGAAAAAGAACTAGTTCTCTTTTTTACTGACAATAAAATACAGCTGTACTTCAGAAAAACAACATGCAATAGGAACTCTGAAAAGATAAAACTCGTACTTCTTCATTATGCCAACATGTCAAAATAAAACAGCATTCCCAGCACATTTTATACTTTAAGTTTTTGGGACTTGATTTTATCCATTGGACCATGAAAAACTGTGTTTCAAACAAAAGCCATTCCCATAGCTCAAACAGTAGAGGTGCCAGCAATGCTAAAATAATTGGTTCTATTCCTAGATAATGCATGAACTGATAAGATATATACTTTATATGCAATGTCAGTTGCTTGGGATTAAAGCATCAGCCAAATGCAAAAATGTAAAATGGATTTAGATGATTTGAGGAGGCACTTTGAATGGAATATTGGAGACTGACAGTCATATTCTTTATATAATAGCATACACTGATTCATTAATAACAGCCAGACACACTCACCTTCTCTCTCAGACGCTGTTTGAGAGCATTAAGACGGGCCATGCGATTTTCTTGAATCAGCTCCATTTTGTGGTGGAGTTTCTCCTCGGTCATCTTGCTGTAATTGTTGTTGACCTCCTGGGCCTTGGTGAGCACCTCCTTCTCACGCTCCCGTTTCTCCGCCAACTGCTTCAGCACCTGCTTCTCCTGAGACTACAGAAAGAGGTGACGGTGAAGAAAACGTCTCTGACATTTAAAGAGTGCAGAGAAGAGAAGCCAGAAAGTAGGGAAAAGTCATGAAAACAGCAATGGACATATAAAAAGAGGAATGTGGTGCTATTAAACGGAGTACCACCATGGTACTAACTGATTACCATATTCATATCCAATGGTATCCACGTGCTTCATGGTAAAATCTTTTAAAAATAAAGGTTCCATAGAGCCACAATTTTGGGTTCCTCAAATAACCTTTCAGTGAACATTTCCTAAAAGAACCATTTTCTCTTAGTTTGAAGGACACTATCTAATACTCCACAGAACCTTCTTCCACTATTAAGAACCTTTAATGCAGTGAAATGGTTCTACACTCTTAAAAATAATGGTTCCAAAAGATCCTTTTCATAAAGATGCCATTTTTGCTTCCCCAAAGAACCATTTATTTCTTAGTGAGCAGAACATTTGAACAATCTAAAGAACTTTTTTTTCCATTATAAATAATGTTTTGTGTGATGGAAAGGCTACATTGATGATAAAGGTGATGCCAATAAATAAACTTTATTTTTAGAGTGATAAGATTCTCAATTACTCATGTGCTTGTGCTTTTCATGAATGCGTCTCAATAGATAAATGCATCTGCTAAATAATTAAATATTAATCAAGTAAGCTGGATGTGTGGCTCAAGAAACATCATCTTGACGAATTCTACTAGAAATAGAAGGAAGTGTCCAAAAAAGATGGTAAAACTGGATGCTTATGTGAAGTGCTCCACAGAAAGAACTCAACATATGAAATAATAAAGCAATATTTAATGGCATCCTCATCTTACCTTCCGTCTCTCCTCGGCGGCCTCCAGTCTCCTCTGTAGTTCCCCCAGGGAAGGCTCCTTCTTCTGGGGCGGCAGTGCCAGAGTCTGGGGTCTCTCTGGAGACGGATCAGTCGGACTCTTCAAGATGACCTCAAATGCTTGGCCAGAAGCTCGCTTATCCAGCGACTTCACCTCCATATCTGTGGAGGAATGATGATGAGGACAAAGCTTAATGATGCATAAATTTAAACCTAAATATTCTGGTAGTAAGGCCTTCAATCATTGGCTGTTTGGCTGTTGAAGCTCCTACCTTCAAACTGACCGAAGGTGTTGGGATGTGGCTGGGAATACAAACAGGAGCAGAGGAGAGACAACACCGACATCTCTCTCAGCTTCTCAGAGTAGGCTGCCAGAGAAAGAAAGAAATCTTGTTTGAATGCAGAAAATATAACAATAAATCAGTGATGCATATGCATGCGGTGAACTAACTAGAACTTTACATGCAATGGGTAAAGTGCAGACACCTTTGGTCTACGACATTCTATTATTTTAGACACTGGTTATTATGTGCTGTTATTGGTAAATAGGAGGGGAGAGTCTGTATTACAGCAATATCTTACAGAATCAGATGTAAAGGCATTTCCCTGAACTGACCAGTATTGCTTCATGAAATATTTTATAAGGGATGCATAAATGCAAGCATGTTACTGGGCTGCATTTGGCATCAAACCCCACCCAAAATCTGATTCATGCATTATTGATCCAGTTAACACAGCACAAGACAAGTCAGCCAAAAAAATGCGCTGTGTGAACTTGTGTGAATCTGAGTTAAGTGTCATGATGATCACTTAGTAAAGCAACATCATACCACTCCTCAATAAGATGCATGATTATTTTGAGGAATCACAAATCCCCAACACATAGCAAATGCATGCATGCAAAAGGGACAGACTTAAATGTCAGTGTTTATTACAGGAGCTAATGGACTATATTTATTACCCATGAGCTCAACAGAAAGGTGACTTTGCAAGAAAGCTGACATAGCAAAGATAACTCAAATCCTGCTTTGTCTACTGGGCATTAAAGCAAAGCACACAATATTATGTGCACAACTTACTGCTATTATTTATAGAAGAGCTACAGCTATTTCAGATGCAAAACACAATGCAAATTAATTTCACAAATGTTCTGCTCATCGGCTGCTTAAGGTTCCTTCTAAGGTCTGATTAAAGTCAATATGAGATGATCAGACTATAGTGGATGACTGATTCCCGACTGTGTGTGTTTGAATGCGATCCAGACAGTCTCAGCAACAATATTGCGCCACATTTTGCAGCACTGCTACCCTCCAAATGAACCGTGTTTTTTATAGCCCAGCATCTGCAGTGTTGAGCATCAGCACACTCCAACACAATAACAGTCTTGTTCAAACAGAAACAACCTGTAATAAAAGGATCTATTCATTAATGGCATTATTATCCTTTAGATAGCATAGAGCATGCATGCTTAAAGGACATATTCACCAGCCAATGTCATGCTAAAAGAAGTGCTTCTGCGGCAGCTCATGCAATAACTCATGCTTAAATCTCCCTAGTGTCTCAGCTTCATTTCTAAAAAGAGATTATTCTGGGTCTTACCTGAAACTGTGCTGTCCATAGTGCTGCTGCTGGAGGAGGACGGATGGATGCTGAGCGGAGAGATCAACGGAGTGAAGCACTGAAGGAGTGACGCACACTCAGTGGTCTGTATTATCAGGGGAGGAATGATGGATGGGAGGCGGAGGGAGGAAGGAGGAGTAGGTGAAGGTGGAGAGGATGAGAGATGAAGAAAGAAATGGCATCGCTGACAAAACCAGCAATTTTGTTGATCAATATCAACAGAGATCAAGAGATAAACTGAGAAAAAATACAATAATAAAGTGATACAGTGGTGTTGTCTTGGAAACAAGGGCTATTTTTACTGTTCATACAACCGTTATGTGTATATCTGTGCATAACAATAAAAATAACCAAAACACCAGTTCATAAGTCATTTGATAATAATGTAATAATCTAATGCTTGTACATTTTGGACCGCTCAATAAGATTAATAATAATGTAATAATCTAATGCTTGTACATTTTGGGCTGCTGTATCTGATAAATATTTCTAGATATTGTTGTCTATTTAAAAAGAGTATTGTACATCTTTGGTCCGCTCAATGAGGTTTTGAAGAAATCAGTAAATCATTGATAAGACAAAAGCAAAATATATATTGGGTTCAGTTGTATTTGATCAGCTATTGATCAGAAACTGTCAGTTAAATACATCAGACTGCTGGGAGTAATGTAAGGGATTGAGACTGTAAATTAAGATGGAATAAAAGTAGAAAATTGTCACATGCAACAAATAATGATCAAGTCTTGATATGATTTTTTGTTATTGGTGTTCAGTGTGCCTTTTTGCATGTTGCTGTGCAGTTGCTTACTAGTCCAAATTAAGCATTATTCAGTGTAACTCTGTGATGTTTAAAATAAAATAAATTAATTAATTTTAAATTAATTTTTAAAAATTATATTTTTAAATTAATAAAAAAAGTAAAAGTCTGGGACATATTCATCTAGCAAAAATAAATATAAAAAAAAAAAAAGTAAAAATCAAATATTTTTCATAAATAAAAAAAAAAAAAAAAAAAATAAAAAAAAATAAATAAATAATTAACACCTGGTAAAAATAAACCATTAAAAAAAAAACATAATAATAAAATAATTAAGTCTGGGTCGTTTTCATCTGGTAAAAATAAACCATGAAAATAGAAAAATAAAATTAAAAACTTGTGTAAGTCTGGTAGGTTTCATCTGACAAAGATAAATCAACAAACTTAAAAAAATAAATAAATAAAAAGAGAAGAACAATAAATTCAAAGTCTGTCGTGTTTTTCATCTGGCAGAAAAAAAAACTATTTGCAATGGGGTGAAAAGCATTTAAAAGTTAATTCAAGATAAACAGTCTAAAATTAAGTTTTACAAATTTTGCTTAAAGAAATGTATCTTGTTTTTTTTTCAGTTAAAATATGTAACATTCAAAACCACAAAGTAATCACCAAAGTGCCAGAGCTATTATTCCAGTTCCTTTCTAGATCCACTGATGCACTATTATGTAAGTCTTCATACACAATTCATGCTTCTGCTGAAGGCTTGCGTGCGAAGAGTGCCTCGATTGAGTCTGCTGTCCTAAAACAACTGCACAAGGGAGCAGCCGGATTTAAGCTAGTTTAGATCCGCTCCCAAACACTCGTATATCACGCACTGAATGTTAAGACAGTGTTAAGAGATCTGAACAAAAAAAAACTAAATATGTGCAACAGTAATAGTGATGCCTGCCTTAAACACCGCTGAACAGCTGATTAAACACATGACATCTGCATCTCTAAACTGGGAATGTTTGGTCCTAAAGATGTGCATTCAGACGAGAGAGAGGTGGCACATGTTCATCATTATATTGATTATCTTTGACACATACACATATAATATTCTGCAGGTCAAGCGAAAGGTTGAAGTGTCTGAGGTCACAGATGCGATGCTCGCTGCTGTAATAACCTTCATTACATGAGCAGCACTTATTGATTCACTGCTGCCTTCATGCAAAATGCATTCAGCTTAGGCCAAAGTAAATCAATAAAACCCTGTCCTGACAGAATAAGGCACTTCCTAGATTTGGGAAAACATCTGTCGTGGAAATTAAACCGAAACACAAGGGCTTTCTTTTCCATCTCTGCTCTTTATTATAGAATTGGTGAGTGATTAGAAATTGGGTTTTGATTTGTTGGGTCTTAAAAAAAACAACGTCTCTTGAAATGCCATCTTCATTCCGTTTAGGTGATTTTAGCAGAAAACATAACTCATCAGAAAACAAAACTAGTGTCAGTTTAGCATAGAAATGAATATCTACAATGTCTGCAGCATTACAGCAAAGATATTAAACTCTGAGTATCACCCAAATATAATATCATAACTTAGGCTACACATGGTATGATAATGGCATCCACTCTCTGAATTTACAGAAAGCACTCTACACACACACACACACACACACACACACACACACACACAGCTCTATGTGATGTCTTTCTGTCTGGGAGGCCGGTGAATGTTCCGGATCACACATTTGACCATCCATTCAATGCCGTCATTCACGCCCTGCCTGTAAAACACAACCGCACAGAAAACACACACTATATTAAACATGCATCAAGAAGTTCAGAGCAATTAGTAAGGACAATGGTTTTTGAATAATTTTCATTTAGTATTAAACAACAGCAATATTTACCAAGATATACGCTAATAGCCAAACGTTTAAAACTAAAAACAAGTCTCTTCTGCATTTATTTGATCAAAAACTACGGTAAAAATAGTGAAATATTATTAGAATTTAAAATACATGTTTTCTATGTGAATATGTGTTAAAATGTAATTTATTTCTGTGATGCGCAGCTGTATTTTCAGCATCATTACTCCAGTCTTCAGTGTCACATGATCTTCAGAAATCATTTTAATATGATGATTCACTGCTCAAGAAACATTTCTGATTATTAACAATGTTGAAAACAGTTTATATTTTAATGCAAATGTTTATTCCAAACTTTTGACCAGTAGTGTATTTAAAAAAAAAAAAAATTAAATTAAATTAAATTAAATTATATTATATTAAATTAAATTAAATTTAGTGTTTTAAAAAAAAAAAAAAAAAAAGCAAGCATGTAAACCTGCACATGCAAACTTCTGCAATTCCTTCAGAGACGTGACGTGAATTAATCGCTGAATCTGAGCTTTGAGCTTATTTGCAGAAGTAAATATCTCAATTCTGTCAGCATTATTATTACAAAGGTCCAAATCTGAAATTACATTAAAATAATTCTCTTTTAACGCTACTTAAGATGTAAAGAAACAAGTGCAAAACTGGAATCGTGGTAATGCTTTAAAATCACTCCAATATTCATGATTCATTTTATACTACCCACAAAACATCAACCAAACGATTTCAAATACATATAAAAACAATCGTTAACACTTTACTTAAAACCTTTATTTATAATGCATTATAAAAGTAGCTTTAATGCATTAATTATGTCTTCTAATGCAGTGTATGAGCTCATGAATGATTGTGACCACAGTTAAAATGCATTATAATACACTGTTGCATCTTTAGAAAGTATATAATGCATTAACAAACCTTCTATTTAAATGCTATTGTGATGCATTTAATCTTGGTTACATCTATTAATGAAATGATGTGATGCATTACTAGGTGTATTATGAATAGCTTTATAATGCATCAATGCACACAGAGTTTTTGTTGTTTTCTGTGCATTTCTCATAACTTCACCGTCGTGTTTTTTTGGAGTGCTTGAGCGCGGCAGGGTTCCCACTGAATAATAAATAAGAGAAACGAGGCAGACGTACCCTGATAAAGCACTGCAGGGCTGCACCAGACAGTCTCTTTTACCTATCATCGCAGCCACAGAAACTGAAAGCCGTCTTAATGTCGGGCACAGACAGACAGTTCTGACGGACACAAGAAGAGCAGTGCAATCATTACAACTCAATGTGGAGACCACCTACAGACCACTGGGAGGTGACAGAGTTTCTGAGATCTTTGAGCTGAGTTTGAGTTCTTACCTCAACGTCCTGTTTGTTGGCCAGCACGAGAAGAGGAACCCCTTCCAACACTTCACTGCTGATCATCTTCTCTGTATGATGGGAACGTAAAATCATTTCACAGTAGCCACTGAGGTTCCACCAGATCATCTGACTAGGCCTGCTACAATCCATTTTCTTCTGTTTTGTTCATATTATTTTTCACTTCAGGGCTTCTGAGGGTATATTTACTACTTTAAGGCCAAGCTAAGAACATTTAAAGAATAAATTGAAGGAAACACAAAGCTTTAAAGGGATACTCCACCCCAAAATGAAAGTTTTGTCATTAATCACTTACCCACGTCGTTCAAAACCCGTAAAAGCTTCATCTGTCTTCGGAACACAATTTAAGATATTTTGGATGAAAACCGGGAGGCTTGTGACTGTCCCATAGACTGCCAAATAAATAAGCGGTCTCCTCTGTGTCTTTCCATATCACCGTATGCTGCGTTTTCTCTTCTGTATCATCTGTGCCACAAGGATGCGCTGTTTTCTTTCAAATCAAAGCTAAATACACGTAGAAACCACGCATCCTTGTGGCATGGAGGACACAGAAGAACATACAAAAAATACTAAGATATGGAGAGACACAGAGGAGACTGTTGACAAAGGAATTGTTTAATAAAGTCATTATTTTTGTTTTTCTACACTTATAAAAAGTGTTCCCGTCGCGACCTTTAACCCAGATTGCACGTCTGATGACAGATGGAGTATTCTGACGACGACTTTTCATACCTTTTATGGACCTTGACACTGTTATTTACTTGGCAGTCTATGAGACAGTCACAAGCCTCCCGGTTTTCATCCAAAATATCTTAAATTGTGTTCCGAAGATGAATTAAGCTTTTACGGGTTTGGAACGACATGGGGGTAAGTGATTAATGACAACATTTTCATTTTGGGGTGGAGTATCTCTTTAATATGTCCATTAAATGTCAAGAGAGAACATCAGAATGTGAAAATACAACATCAAACATAAATAAATATCTAATTAATTTAACAAAAAACATACAGAATAAATATACCTACAAACAAATACAATAATAAAAAAATAACTGCAATGCAATTTCCTCAATATTTCGTCTTATTTTCCAGCACAAATGTCTAAAGATTCATAAATCAAGATCTAGTTGAGAAGCAAAATTACATTAAATAAGAAGTCTCGCTTTCTGTGAGGAGTTCAGGATTAAAAACAAGCAAATATGTGCCATTAATTAAAATTAATTAAAAGGTTTAGCAAGTTTCAAGTTTGCTTTTTTATTTTTGTTTAAATTTAGATGATTGCATCCTAAAACAAGACAATATTGAGGAAGATGGTCTTTTTTATTTCATTTATTTTGCAGTGCATGCAACATTTAATGGCTCTGATTTAAGGCCTTTATCTGTGGAAGGGCAAATTAGGACTTTTTTTAAACATGCAAAAAATTTGGAAGCGTTTATAATTATAAAAAAATATCAAAATAGGCCTATATGATTTACTTTAACGGTGTGAAAATTAACATTTACTTTCCATATAATATAATATAAAGCAGTCTTATTTAAAAAAAAAAAAAAAACCTGCATTTCATATGAAGGTAGACCTATTTTTGTGTACATTATAACAGTGTTTATATTCTTTCCCTAAAGAGTTACTTACTTAAATGTCCTTATTTTAGCTGGGTTCTAGAGGCCACTTATTAAAAAGGTGATTGCACAGAATTGCATTGATCCCTTGTTGCAGCAAAACTCACCGAAAGCGTTCTTTGACTCGCTCAGTCGCTCCTCGTCGGTGGAGTCGATGACGTAGATGACACCATGAGATTCTGCATAGTACTGAAACAGGCAAAACGTGATAAATATAACATTACAAACAGATTCAGAGCCAAAGGCCAACCAGATCCCCATGACAGCATGTCACCTTATCCCACAAAGACTGGAGTTCTTCTTGTCCTCCGAGATCCCAAAACATCAGACGAGCTTTTCCGACATCAATGGTGCCGACTGAAACAGAGACGAGGCACGTGAACTAAACCCCTGCTCACACTTGTACTGATCTGATCCGGTTTTACAGCATGCATCACTCACTGTTCAGGCCCACTGTAGTTGTGATCTTCAAGAGGTTCATGCCCTTGTAGTTTCTGCTGAATTTGGTTTTTGTTTGTTCCAGAAATGTCTGCAATATTCAATATTATTAATCACACACGCGCGCGCTCGCACAGGTCAAGTGAGAAACTAGTGAGATGTCAGCATAAAAACCTCACTTTAGGCATCACATTTGGTGTAGAATATAAACGAGCTTGTTTAGAAACACAGACACAGATGCATTACAATATCAAAACCTAGTGTGCTAACTTCAACGTTACCTAACTAGTGAGCGTTTTAGCCGCAGATTCTAGTGAGCAGCCTATCTAGACAGCATTTTTGTCCATCATAAACCTTAAAAAGATACTAACTCAGAAAGCCTTTTATTGAATAATTTTATCAACACTTTAACTACCTCTCGTATTGTAAATGTTAACTATTTATTAACTAGTCTTACCGTTTTTCCCGCATTGTCCAGACCGAGGATCAGGACGCAGTACTCGTCCTTTTGAAACACATATTTGTAGAGACCCGATAATAAAGTGTACATCCTCAAAAACAGACTATTGACCGGTTCATATCACAAACACAACACTGTGCACAGTTAGCTTAGCTTCAGCTTCAGCGCTCTGAACAATGTAAACAGTCATGAGCTCTTGTGAAAATTACGATACTGACGCTTTGGTTTATAAAACCACAACTAAGTCAGTGAATCAGATGTAATTCACGAGACAATGGTTTGCTAAATCTAACGTTGAAAGCGGTCAGTAATAAAAATAAATAAATAAATAAAATAAAAACACTTCCTGGGAAGTTGTTGGCGATTTTTGGTGCATTGTGGGAAATGTAGTTCATCATCTGTTCGGCGGAAAAGTAAAAAAAAATAAAAAAAAATAAATATTATTGTGAATTTTACACTGTTCAGGTTTTCTTCTTTAATACAAGAAAAAAAAAATCTTCTAAAAAATACAGACATTTTGTTTTCTGTGTTAAAGTCTAATATTAATATGTGACTTCTGTTTCTTTAAAAAATAATTAAAAGACCTGAAAAATGTTATTTATTTTAAAGATGAAAAAGTTGAGGAATGTCAAACACGTTGCGATGATTATTATAAATACATTTAATGCACTTTTAATTTCCACCAATTAGATAATATATTATGAACAACATTTACAGTATATTAACACAATATTAACAACACAGGGAAAAAAAAAGATTTAAAATTTTTAATTTTAGAGAACTTTATCTTTCATTTCATTTTTTTTTATTTTTCCATATTATGAGTATCATGATATTCACTAGCTCCAGATCTATGAGTCTTGTGTGTGTTTGTGTGTGTGTGTGTGTGTGTGTGTGTGTGAGTGTGTGTGTGTGTGTGTGTGCGTGTGTGTGTGTGTGCACTAGTGTGTCTGTGTGTGTGTGTGTGTGTGTGTGTGTGTGTGTGTGTGTGTTTTATGATGAGGATGATCATCAGATCATTCCAGCCCACCATGCAGGGAGGAAGAGGCCTACAATACCCAGAATGCACACTAATATAAACATCCACAGGAAGAGCCGATCGATGACCATGGCCACATACTTCCACTCTTCCCTCACCTGAAAGAAAACAAAGAACATTGTGAGAATCCAGTAAAACATGCCACACATGGATATTTTTCTTAGTTTATGTATATGTATAAATATATAAGGTCACCCTTTCAATTAATTTTTTTGTCATGCAATAAAAAATAAAAAAAGAAAGAAAGAAAACAACAAAAACATGATTTTTTTTTTTTTTAGATCAAAATTTTGGTAAAAGTTATATAAATGAATATTGTATGTGTGTGTCACTATTTAATTTTAATTTATATTTGTCCTGCAATAATTAAAATGTATGATCAAAAACATTATTAAAACATGGATATATTTCTTATTATAGATCAACATTTTATGTTTTTAAAATGTATTTTAATATATAATGTAAACACACACACACACACACACACACACACACACACACACACACACACACACACACACACACACACACACACATATTTACTTCACTATCTAAATGGGGACATTATAGAATTCTATTGTTTTTATGTACAGATAGTTATACATTTTCTAACCTTAACCTACTCAAACCTCTCACAGAAAACTTTCTGCATTTTTACAATTTCAAAAAAACATTTTGTCAGGTTTTGCTCACTTTCGGGTACACATTTGTCCCCAAAATATGGTTAAGTAGTTATACACACACACACACACACACACACACACACACACACACACACACACACACACACACACACACACACACCTCATGCAATAATTAAAAATACAATAACATGGATGTTTTTTATTGAACAACAAGTTTTATGTTTTAAAAAAACAATCATAAAATTACTTATTTTTTGCAGTTGACTTAGTCGTTCAGTTTGACAAATGAATGTTAACACGACTCGTATCCAAATCAAAAGTAAATATGATGTCAAGAACGCTCTAAAAATCAAGCAAGTTTAAGTTACTCAAAAGGAAATCCCTGAAGAAGACGTACAGATGAGTCGACGTGTTCGGCGCGCAGGTGCTCAGTGATGTCCAGCACTCCTTCGATGGCCAGCCGTGTAGCATGAGATGGAGTGAACTGTGGATGAAATCCAGCGCTGCTCACTTTAGAGATTCTTTTGGCGGGTCTCCATTGATCTTGATCGTGCAGAGGACAGAACTGGATGCTGCGTGAGCGATAACGCATGCTGGCGTGATCTCGCTCTCCAAGACTGATCTCCACACTGTGTGAGCGAGTCTTCGATCCGCCTGTGTTTGATGCAAACGGATGCATGAATGCAGAATGCACCTTCATAGGAACAGATAAAGCTGGTTCCTTCGCCTCTTCGTCGTCCCAAACAGAAGCAGCGCTGCTCCTCTTCCTCTTCCGAGGATCGACAGATGTTCTTCGCAAGTTCTTCTGCAACACAGGAGGCTTCTGTATGAAGAGGAACCTCTGCATGATGTCTAAAAAGAACGTACGCACCCATTCAGGCATCGAATGGGTTTCTGGTGACCTGTGATGCACATTCAGCACAAACACAGTGATGATGATGGATAGAGTGACGAATATCATGGTGAAGAGCAGGTATTCACCAATCAGAGGGATCACCAGAGATGTAGACGGAATGATTTCTGTAATAAGCAAGAGGAAGACGGTGAGCGACAGGAGGACAGAGATGCACATGGTGACTTTCTCTCCGCAGTCGGAAGGGAGGTAGAAGACCAGCACGGTCAGACAGGAGATCAGCAGGCAGGGAACGATGAGGTTGATGGTGTAGAAGAGCGGAAGTCTCCTGATGATGAAGGAGTAGGTGATGTCAGCGTAGACTTCGGAGCAGCACTCGTATTGCTTGAGGTTGTAGGTGGCCACTGCGCTGCTGATGGTCCACTCGCCGCTCTCCCAGTAATCTGTGCGGTCTGCGCTGTCGGCCGTGCAGATCAGGTCGATCTTCTGGCGGTCGTACGTCCAGGAGCCGAACTTCATGGTGCAGTTCTGCTGGTCGAAGGGGAAGAACGTGACGTCGATGCTGCAGGAGCTCTTGTAGATGGCCGGCGGGATCCAGGTCACTCGTCCGTCGTGGAACAGGTGAGCTTTGGTCAGGTGAGTCACGGTGAAATCACCGTCTGCGCTGCAGAAACACAGCATCAGATCTTCAGTCTAGTTTTGTCTCCACACACTCTTTTAAAAATAAAGGTGCTTCACAGTGATGACACAGAAGAACCTTTTTGTCTAAATGGTTCCATAAAGAACTTTAAAAATCTGTGGAACCTTTCTGTTTCACAAAAGCTTCTTTGTTGAGAAAGATATGGTTCTTTGACTGAATGGTTCTTCTGTGGCATCGCTGTGAAGAGCCTTTTAAGCACCTTTATTTTTAAGAGTGTTGAACACAACGTTTTGAAGCACAAGTTTTAAAGAATGTTCACATTTGTCATACAGTAAAAGTGTTAATAAATGGTGGTTTGCAGTGTCTTCCAAATAAATATCTTTCAAACACCTCTAAATATGGCGTGGCCAATATATTTATTTGTTTGTTTATTTATTTATTTTAACTACCTTTTATCTTGTTATGCTTTTTAATGGCTTTTAATGGAGGCTTTTCGGGCTCAGAGAGGAAAATGTTTATACAATAATTACTTGTTTCAGAAGACTTCCAAATTCCAGTATGTGTAATTAAATTAAATTAAATTAAATTAAATTAAATTAAATTAAATTAAATTAAATTAAATTAAATTAAATTAAATTAAATTAAATTAAATTAAATTAAATTTTAATTTTAATTTTATTTTTATTTTATTTTTTGTATATAGCTTTTCTGTGCTTTTTGGAATGTGACTGCTTTAGTCCACATTGTATGGAAAACCATTTTTCTATTCTATTCTATTCTATTCTATTCTATTCTATTCTGTTCTATTCTATTCTGTTCTGTTCTGTTCTATTCTGTTCTATTCTGTTCTGTTCTATTCTATTCTATTCTATTCTATTCTATTCTGTTCTGTTCTGTTCTGTTCTGTTCTGTTTGTTTTCCATTGAAAAAAGAAAAGTCACATGGTTTGTAATGCCATGATGGTTAGTAAATGCCAAAATACAAATTCAACCCTATTGAGCCTACATGCAGTTTTGATTCTAATAGTTATAGTAGAATTAATTTCAAGAGTTTATAGCTCAGCAACATCCCAAAAACACCATGCAGAATTCCGTCACCTTCAGTTAAAACTCAAACCTCATGAATCAGAGTTTTCAGGTGCTTTTTTACAAACAACGTAATGAATAAATCATATTTTTAATATACTTTTAATAAAACACCTGACCCTAAAATCACACAAAACACATAATCTTTCTCTCACCACCTAATAAAACACCTGACCCTAAATGCACACACAAGACTGATGCTGTGGCGCCCCCTGTGGAGCTTGTTTGTCACTGCATCCTGTCAATCAGATGATGTTTCTTTGATCACCTACTTGTTATATAGCACTATATCGGGCTTCCAGATGAACTGCGCAGGTATCCGCATCGAGGTGATGTTCTCATAGTCTCCGGGCCTCCAGCGGAGCCGGTAATCGTGCCATTCCTAATGGAGAGAGGGCCCGTGATTAACTGAGCTGTCAGGAATCAGGATGAGTCAGAGCAGGACAGAGAATCGTGTTTAACAGGGAAACACTCACTTGTTTCACCCACACATTCGTGGTCATCATTTGATTCTTTTCATCCTGGTGAGAGACATGAAACAATCGTGACATTTAATGCAACCACAACCACAACCACACATTTCATTATAACACAGCATAAAGGTTTGGTTATTGTGTTGGTGATCCATCTGTGAAATATAGAAGTGTTATGCCATTACAACACCAGAGTAAAATTGTTTATGAAGAAGTAAATCCCGTTATCAAACCAGAAACAAAATATTTTTGAAATAGGCCTATTTTATTTTATTTCACATAGCATAACGTTTTTCATGGTTTTAGTTTAACTAAAATAACTCTTCCCCTTTGGAATTAATTTTTTTTGTATAATAATACAAAAACAAACATTTTTTTATAATTCATTAAAAATAAAAATAAAAATGATGAAATAAATGAATGAAGCATGAAACAAATTAAATCTATTTTAAAAAAAAATATTTTTGCATTGTGATATTTTCATTATATTTCGTGACATTTCCATTTTTTTTCTTCTTTAAAACTTAAATTCGCCTTCATTTTCTTTATGAAAAGCTCCAGAAGAAAATCCATAAAAATACAACACCATGTACCATGTTAATGTGAAGGAATTTTCTGTATACATTTTTACATTATAATAATGTTATATAATATAAAACTTCTCACGTATCGGCCTTATTTTTTATGATAGAGTAGGCACAGCCATTTGTAACTCAAAAGTGTTTATGTCAAAAAAAATAAGGTGGATATACTAGTTACAAGTATAAAACATAGGTTTATATATTTTAAGTTTATTGCAAATATTAGCATCTAAACAAATGTGTTTGAGAGGAAGAAGTTTGATTATGTTTCAGCCAGCTGTTGGCTTATAGAGAAATCAATGTATTTCCTGCAGGAAGAGATTATTGTACCACATCAGTGAGCTGTGCGATGGACAGTCCAAAGCGGACGAGGACCACATCAGTGATGTTCTGAACCGGACGGGCCAGTTTACTGTATCCTGTGAGCAGAAACCTCAGCAGACGGTCTTCAGCCAGAACCTCACCACAACAGACTAGAGACAGACGAGACATGAACAAAAATCAGTCTGGACAAGGAAATACACAAGATATTTAATATCAGATCAAAGAGATCCCAGAGATCAAAAGGGGAACCAAAGTCTGCAATCATAAGTCAGAGAGAGATCAATGGACTCATCAAACAAGCAAAAAACATAAATAAATAAATTTACATTGAATTTATATGTAAATAAATAAATAAATAAAAATCATCCAACCAGAACAGTGAACACAATAAATGTATATATTTTTTATTTTTATTTTTTCATTTTAATTTTAGTTAAAGTTTTAGTAATTTGTTTGTGTTATTATTTTTTTTTATAATTTTTTCATCATTATTATTATTATTTTAAAATATGTCTGTACAGTTTTTATGCATTTTTATTTCAGTTAACTAAATAAAAATAAGATGATGCTGAAATAAAATCATTTTTTTTGTTTATATTTTATTTTGTTTCAGTTTACTTTTTGCATTGTAACATTTTCCTTATAATATCCCATAAACATTTTTTTAATGATTTTAGTTTGTTAATTATAATAACCATTCTCACTTTGAATTCTGTGCTCTATGAAAAGTCTATTTATTGTATAATAATGCAAAAATAAATAAATTTGATCATTCTTAACAAATATTAGAATAAAATAATAAATAATGCTTTAAAAACAAATATGAATAAAACGGCATAAAAAAATAAAAACTTTTTGCATTGTAACATTTTCCTTATATTTCATGACAAGTTTGTTTCTTTTTCGTAAAAAAATAATAATTAGGCTACATTTTCTTTAGAAATGAATAAAACGGCATAAAAAAGTCCATAAAAATACAGTACCATGTTATTATGAAGGTATTTTCTGTATTGATTTTTCATAGGAATTTTATCTGTATTTTCAATTATGTATCTCACTGTTTATGTTAAATAGTTGATGGAAATGTCTGAAACTTAACGGAAAAGTCTTTGGTAATTTTCTTCCAGAACTCTATCAGTTTTCTACTGATTTTTCCTTCACATTGAATATATAAATACATAATTTCATGTTTTTTCTTCTTCTGGATTTTGAGAAGAAATATGACCTAGATTTTCTTTTTTATAAAATGCATTAAAAATATTTTTCAACATGAATGCATTCCTTGTTGCATTAGTGATGTGTACTCTGTGAAGATGCAGTGCTTTACCTTGAGGAGGATAAAACAGGAGAAGCACCAAAAGATGAACACAGCGAGGCATGATCAAGCGTCTTCAGAGGATCTTCAGTGTCCTTGATCTGTTTCTCACTTGATCTGTTTCTTTTTTCCTGAAAACTTCCAAAAGCACTTTCTTTTCAGCTCATGCTGTCCCTGGACACTCAGAACAATCAGAAATCCATCAAAACCACGTCACAAAGAACGAAAATGTCTCCACACTTTGAGTAAAGAGCTCAGATGCATCAGTTTATCTGCTTTAATTTTGCATGCATTTGAGGAAAAACACATTTCTGTGACAGAATAATCTCATTCTTCAAAAGTAATGTCTTGGCTGGAAGAAAACCTCTAAAAAACACACATTAAACAAAATTCCCTGGAGAAAAACGACTGCCTTTCTCTTAAGACACTCAGCATCCATTCAATGCATCTGGGACCTTCGGACCCTTCCGTCAACATCCGGCTTCATTCACACAGAGCACATCATTTCATCTGCATTCACAGTCTTCATCATCGTCACACAGCATCCATCACGCTTTACATGACACGATGCCCCGCCCACATCTGATCCTGACATTGTAGGTCATGCTAAATGTGATGTTTTATTGCACATTCATGTTCTACATGCATATATTCATGTGTAAGTGCATGTGTGTGAAAGATTTATGTGCATATTTACACTTGAAGAGGCTGCTAATGGACCGATTCCATTACATACATGACAAGCTTACGCTTTCACTTATATTAATGCAATAACAACCCCACAAAAACCATGATCAGGTCAAATAAAAAAAAACCAAAAACAAAAAAAAAAAAACACCAAAACAGTCTCCAATACCATCTAAGGAGTCAATTTAGACTTTGACAGTAGGAAATTCAAAAAGACAGTGTATAACCAGGTTTTATCTCAAAAAATAAAAAATTGAGTATACAAAAGACGTCAAGAGAAACCAGAGAACAATGTGCCAAACATAATTGGCTCTGCACAAACATGAAAAAGTGAAACCAGCACTGTTTTGCATTCAATATGAATTGAAGTGCATTGCAATAATTTTCAATATAATCCATTTTGAAAGTTTACAATTAAACAAAACACACCTGCAAAGCCTCACACTTACAAAAAACACTCCTGCAAACCGCTCTCTGATCAAATATGTGGTTAGTTTGTTTAATAATTTTTTTTTATAGAAGAATTAATATTAGCTGTAAGTGACCTGGTCACAAATAAAATGGACGAAATTAGATCTGAGGCCAGTTTTAAAGCAATGCAAATGAACAAGAAAAGACATATGCACTCATAGATGGCAGACATGGACAGCATGGTTTCTGAGACGCACCAGAGACAGTGTGGAATCTGGGATCTTTTTAACTTTTTGTGCTGTTAGTTTGGTTCTTTTAGGGCAAGACGCTTCAGGCAAAACCATTGTGTTTTTTTTATTCACAGATCAGTGTTGAGATTTTGCTTCCATAACTTTGTCTTTGTTCAGACAAGTAGAAAGAAAACATCCAAAATACACTTGCTTTACTACACTTTATCGATTTGCATCTGTATTTCAATTTTGAATACATATTGAGTTATTCTTCACTTCAGCAGCACTTATTCCTATCTGTATTCTAAATGTTTTACATAGAGTTTTTATTTTGTTCATATATCATTTGTCAGATTTATATAAAATATTATACCAAAAAAACATGGTGAAAATATATTTTCTTTCTGGCTGTTGACAGTATTTTCTGATTTATGGAGTGATAAAAAGAGAAAATATTCAAAATCATCACTTTTAGATTACTTGTGAGCTAACTCATTTATCACACAGAATTTAATTAAATTATTGTGTGATTTATTAAGAAAAAACATAAATAGTCTTTATTATAAACATCATGAAATGCATTAAACATTAGCGCAGGATTTCCCAAACTGTATATTAATGGTAGATTCATTTAGAAAGGAAAATTTAAAAGGGGGAAAAAGAATTGGAGTAAATCAATAAATAATGTAATCATATAATCCATAAAAAAGCAACGACATGAAAGACAGCAGCGTTTGAACTTTCTGATATACAAAGTTTATTGTACATTTGCCCATGAGCTCATGGATCTGAGTGACTACACGATGGATATGCTACATAACAATCAAAAGCTATATAGATATGGCATTCAGCGGTTCAAAACATGCCGGCAAGCATTTACTTTTCTTGAGAAGAAAAATAAAAGACAATAGTGCTCATCATTTGTGAAAAACAACAATCATAGATTTGATCCGAGACTGTCAAGTTAACATATGTATGATGATAAAATGACATTGGCTAAAGCCATTATGTGTGTGTTAGCTGTAAAACAACATTTCTGTCAATGTGAATCACATTAGTGTCACTTACCACACATAGACAAGAAACTTAAGGCTTGCAGGATGTGTGACATGCGCGGGCCGTGTAGTATCACAAACTTTCCTTCTGCTGGATTCATGCACTCTTCTAGAGAAGGCCATTTCCACCACAGAAATAACAAATAAAAAGGTAAATGTGACTTTTTATATCACAATTTTGAGAAAAAAATAAAAAATATAAAAACTCAGAATTACAAGATAAACTCAGGAATTATGAGATATAAACTCAGAAATACAAGATAAACTCAGAATTATGAGATTAAAACTCAGAAATTCTGACTTTCTTGTAATTCTAAATTGATATATTTTTACTAACTAAACTAACTTTAACTAAACTAAATCATGGTATAAACGCAGAATTCCAAGATAAACTCAGGAATTATGAGATATAAACTCAGAAATACAAGATAAACTCAGAAGATATAAAATCAAAATCACATAATAAACAAAAAAAAAAAACAACTAAAAAAAATAAAAAAAACCAATAAAAACAACAAAAAAAAATAAAAATTATAAAAAAAATCCAGAATAATGAGATATAAACTCAGAATTACAATATAAACTCAGAACTGTGAGATATAAACTCAACTCAGAATTATGAGATGAATTATGATCTCAGAAGATATATATAAACAATTACAAGATATAAAATCAATCAAAATTGCAAGACAAACTTAAAATTATGATATAGAGTCAGAATTATGAGATATAAACTCAGAATTATGAGATATGAACTCAACGCAGAATTGTGAACTATAACATCAGAATTGTAAGATATAAACTCGACTCAGAATTGCGAGACAAACTCATAATTACGATATATAAAGTTAAAATTATGAAACAAACTCATGATTATGAGATATAAACTCGACTCAGAATTGTGAGATATAAATTCAGGATCATGAGATATAAACTCATAAATGATATAAACTCAGAATTACAAGATAAACTTGTAATTATGAGATATAAACTCGACTCAGAATTGTGAGATATAAACTCATAATTGATATAAAATCTAAAAACAAAACACAAAATATATAAAAACATAAATATAAACTATGAGATATAAACTCAACTCAGAATTGTGAGATATAACCTCAGAATTATGATATAAATGAATCTCAGAAGATATAAACTCATAATTATGATATAAAATCGAATTACAAGATATAAACTTGATCAGAATTGTGAGATAAACTTAGAATTATGAGACAAACTCAGAATTATGAGACAAACCTCAGAATTATGAGCTATAAACTCGACTCAGAATTGAGAGATAAGAATTGAGAAATAAAAAATAAACTCGACATAGAATTGTGAGATATAAACTCATAATTGATATAAACTCAGAATTACAAGATAAAATTGTAATTATGAGATATAAACTCAACTCAGAATTGAGAAATATAAACTGATAATTATGATATAAACAAAAATAAAATAACAACACAAAAAACAAAAATAATGAAAATAAACTCAGAATTATGAGATATGAACTCAATTCAGAATTGTGAGATATAACATCAGAATTATGAGATATAACCTCATCTCAGAAGATATAAATTCATAATTATGATATAAACTCCAATTACAAGATATAAACTCAATCAGAATTGCGAGACAAACTCATAATTACGATATATAAAGTTAAAATTATGAAACAAACTCAGAATTATGAGATATAAACTTAGAATTATGAGACAAACTCATAATTATGAGATATAAACTCGACTCAGAATTGCGAGATATAAATTCAGGATAGATAAACTTAGAATTATGAGACAAACTCAGAATTATGAGACAAACTCAGAATTATGAGCTATATATAAAAACTAATAATAAATATAAAATAAACTTAGAATTATGATAAAAACACAAAAATAAGAAATAAACTCAGAATTATGAGCTATAAACTCGACTCAGAATTGAGAGATATAAACTCAGGATTATGAGATATGAACTCAGAATTCTGAGATATAAACCCATAATAAACTAAAAATAATGAGATATAAAATCAGAATTGTGAGTAAAAAGGTCAGAATTATGAAATAAAAAGTCACAAATACACCTCTTATTTTTTATTTCATGGCAGAAACGGGCTTCCATAGATGACGAATAATGTGGTCAACCTGATTTCTGAGAAGTGCCAAGCTAAGATTACTTTCTTTTGGTCATCTTGATTACATTTTAGGAGTAAAAGCAAGACTAGCAACTTTTTTTGTTAAAAAGACCATGACTTTTCCCAGCCAAGTGTATGCTGGTTAGTGCTGGTCATTCTGGTGATGATGCTAACTGACCGCCTGAGTCCTGCTGGTTAAACTGATTAAAAATCCTAGTGGTGCAGAATCATTAATACCACATATGCAGTTAACAAATGCATCTAAAGTAAAGATTTACTTGTTTACTCGTCCTTTCAGATATCGCAAACCTGTCTGACAGATTCTCGCGCCACAGAAGCTGGTTGTGTAGATCTACAAAGTACGTGAATGTTGTGAGTCTGTACAGTGAAAACAAAATGACAGCATTTAGAAATACATTCACAAGCATTTCAGGACCAAACTGACCTCAAGTAAACATTTACACACACCAGGAACAAAACCGACAGCGTTATAAAAGATACCAAAGGCAATTTAGCAAAATACAGTAGATTCTTTGGAAAACAAAGTGAAATCAAGCAAGGCAGCTGTGACGATGTTTAACTCAAATCACTGTTACAGATTCACTGGGACTGAATGTGCAGAACTCAACTGTCCCTTACAAACAAGTACTGTGGTGTTACCATCGTACAGTGATGGCAGAGAGTACCATATTCATGTAGCATGGTGTTTACATGGTATGCCAAGGTACTTCAAAGAATACCAAAGTACTTTTTTGTAAGCGATTTTCAGCTTCGGAACTGTCACATGGCCCAACTGAACCAATGACTTACATCTATATGTCTCTGTCAGGGTAAATGATGCTCAGTGGTCATTTACCATAGTATTCTGACTGTACATTATGCAATTATCGTATGTTATATTAATCCAGGAATTAATTCTGCTGCTTTTGCTGAATTTTAAGCATTTTGCATTCAAATTGAGGCTAGTTGTCACATGGCAAAAAAGTTCTACACCAGTGGTTTTTCTTTAGCAATTGTGTTTGTTGGTTTGTCGCCGTGTTTTTTTTATTTATTTAGTTAGTATTACATATTTCAAACAAATGCATTTATAACATCACTATCAGAAGAAGGTTCCCTTTGTAGCAGTGTCACAACATGCCCCATATACACTGTAAATTATTTCTCAAATGCTGTTATTGGAGTGTTTTACAGTAAAATACTATTTCAGTCTTTCTATTTCCAAATGTCACATTTAATGCAATGCTACTTGCCAATTATTGTGAAATTTACTAGCAATTTCTAAATTAAAAGTGTTCAATTCTACACCAACTGTTTTTATAAGTTTGATTTTTCAGCAAATGCATGAACTGATAACATGTAAACCTTGCATGCAATGTAATACTCCTCGTATTAAAAGCATTTTCCAAATGCATGAATGTAAATTAACTATCTTTCCTAAACATCAGCGTTTTGTAATCGAGACGTTTAGAATTTTGTCTGTTAATAAATCAGTCCACCTTAAAAAAAATTCACAGTGTGACAACTAGCCCCGGTCTCCCCCATCTGTCCAGCACAAGCAGCAGATAACCAGCATTAAAGGGAGTATTAGAGAAAGACTGCGGCGACTGAGATGGAAGACAGATGATGCAAACAAACTATCTTCTTTGGAGATGTGCAGTCTGCATGTGTGAAGTGCTGTAGAACACATACGGATGATTACTACAGCAAACATACATTAAATCCTGTAAAATATACAGACGTTTTTGTTCAGTATGGTTTCAACCAATAAAACAACATCAATTACATTAGAACAACACGATGCATTTCTCATGTGCTCTCAGTAAATTAGTGCATTCAAAAGAGTATTTTTTCCTGTTTCATGAGTGAGATTCAACTAACTAATGATTAGTTCATGTTCAGCTTTATACTACATCTGGCCCTCATGTTTTCTGATGGCATGTTTTAGAAAATGAGATGATTTTTTATGTATGCTGAATGATTGTGAAGCAGACTTATTTTATTATTAAACGGATACTTTTGTTGTTACAGAAATAGTTTTAGAAATTGCTTTGGAAGGTTTAGTATCTTTAAGAAAACAAGAATACTGGCAGAAAATAGGCTTTTTTTATCATTATTTCAAGAAGCTGTTAATTTGCGGTATGAAATTAACTTTAAATATACAATCTTACTAAATATTCCTAAATAATTGACATGCAAATTATTAATTCAGGGAGTAATAAAAAACTGTAAACTTGAGAGAAAGTGATATTTTATATTTCATACAGTATGTACTTGAAGTGAATTTCCTAACCATGGTAATTAATCAAGGGAATATTGTGATCAACATTAAGAGACCTGGTTTAGAGATGTTTTAAAATTCACAAGCTGTCGTGAAGTACATTCACAAGCGAACATGGACGACAGAGACATGATTTAAAGGGACAGTTCACACTAAAATCTCAATTCTCTTATTATTTACTCGCCCTCATGTCATTTATCATTAAATAATGACTTATATTTAACTGATTTTATAATTTCAGAAGACTTGCAATATGGTACTAAGTCAAATAAACTACCTTTCTATAAACTAGCCTTCCTGTAGCAATGCTTTGCTTTGTAGCAAAGGTTTTGGGTTCTAATCCCAGGAAAGCAAGAAACTATACAACATGTATTGAACGTAGAGCTGCATAATGAATCGTATTTTAATCGTAATAACAATTTCTGCTTCTCCTGATTTATTAAGAATAATCATTTTCAATATTTAAAAATTGTATTTGATTATTTTTGCTGTATTTGATTTATGTGAGTTGACATTATCTTGGTTTGTGCTTATGTCAAAATACAATAATTTTGATTAAATGTAAAAAGTAAATAAATAAAATGAAATGATTAATAATCATGACTGTATTCTTTGAGCAAAATAATTGTGATTAACTGTTTAACCATTATCGTGCAGCCCTGCTTGAATGCAGTCTTGCATTGGATAAAAGCATCTGCCAAATGCATAAATGTACCTTCATTGTATTTTTATGGTGCTTTTGTGCAGTTTTGGTCCTTTTGGAGCTTGACAGATGCAAAAACTGTTCTTTTTTGAAAAATACTACTTCTTTTGTGTTGCACAAAAGAAGGCAATTCATACAGTTTGGTGCGACTTGAAGGTGAGTAAATAACAACAGGTTGCTTGTGAGATTTTTGAGTGAACTATCCCTTTAACCAGCTGACGATGTGAAATCAATGAGACGTTCTTAAAGACGCAAACGCACCACATGTGTCCCTGGAGCACAAAACCAGTCATAAGTAGCACATTTGTAGCAATAACCAACAATACATTGTATGGGTCAAAATTGTCGATTTTTCTTTTATGCCAAAAATCATTAGGATATTAAGTAAAGATCATGTTCCATGAAGATAATTTTGTAAATTCCTACTGTAAATACATCAAAACTTAATTTCTGATTAGTAATATTCATATCTAAGAAAAACATTTTCACAACAACAAACGAAACATCAATTTAAATATTAATTTTTTTGCTCCCTCAGATTCCAGATTTTCAAATAGTTGTATCTCAGACAAATATTGTCCTCCTAACAAACCATACATCAATGGAGAGATTATTTATTCAGCTTTCAGATGATGTATAAATCTCAACTTCAAATAATTGTCCCTCATGACTGGTTTTGTGATCCTGGGTCACAAATGAAATGCTAAAGACTCTCCCAGCGTCTCTCACGTTAAAATCCGTCATTCTCTAGATATAGATGGATAAGCAAGTGCTCGGCTCGCAGAAGCTACTGCAGTGCATCTTCACTGCGTCTTGCCATTTCCACCGTTTCTTCCGCCCGAGGAGCCGAAGAGGAACGCTGCTTTTAAAACACGCAAATGCAGTCCGGTGTGCATTTGCCAACGGTTGAATCCCGGATTCGTGAGGTTTACTTCGGGCCGGACCATCCTCTGTCTGCGTAAGCGCCGTCTCCGGTGGCGGAGTGGGGCGACGGGGCGCACAGATCGGAGTCCGTGTCCGACTCGCCCTCTGCGATGTACGACCTGACTTTAGCGTTGCGCGACACGCCGCTGAAGTAGGTATTGTTGAGGAAGTCCAGGTTCTCTTTGGACTGCGAGATGCTGAAGCCGCTGAAGGAGCGCTCCAGTTCCTCGTGGTCCACCGAGGGGATGGATATGGACGTGTCGCTCTTGGCTCCGGCCTGATGCTGGTAAAGAGCCAGCGGGAGTCCATCTTCGCCCCGCGACGTATGATGCTGTCCAGCCCCGCGAGAGCCTCCGTTGTGGCCGGCGGATGAGCGCTCGTGGGCCGGAGGCGGCGGGATGCGCACTAGCGAGGGGTCACCTGTGGGTGACGTTCCTTGTGTGGGTTCGGGGCGGCTGTGGAGGTGCCAGGATGTAGAGGGTGGGCAGTGGTGGTTGATGCAGCTCGACGGCGGCGGGTCGAAGTTCTTCTGGCCTGCTGAGCTGTTGGAGCGGATGATTTTAGTGATGGAGCCGCTCTTCACTATGTGCTCCACCGGACTGTGGTACGGCGGCGCCGGGTCCGGCTCCTTAGAGGCGAAGTAAGCATCCGTCTCAGACTGCGGGATGCCCATGCGCTGGATGTAGATGTTGACCAGGAAATCCAGCTTCCTCTCCATTGACATCACCTAAAAAAGAAGGAAAATCTTAATTTTTGTTTTGCTTAGAAAAACTTGCACCAGCGCAAACCATCTTTTGGTGTTAAAATAGCACTGGATTTACTAAAGACACGCAGTGAAGAATTAGCGCCGCAAAAAGGCTTATTTCTGTTATTTTTGCGCTGGAGTTTATTGAATATGCATTTGTAGGAGAATCTCAAAACAGCCTGATCTGAGAAAGTGATTATTATTATTGGGGGATTTAAAAAACACCACTGGGTGGATTTTTATCATTATAGGGTGGATGTCTACACACACTTCCAACACACATTTACGTTCAAACAACATGTAAAAGTGAATTTAGCCATCGATGACCCTTTTAAAATAGTACTGTCAGGATTTACTGAAGACGTGCAATGAAGAATTAGCACTGAAAAGTGAATGAATCACGCAACAAGATTTAGTAATGTTTGCGCTCAAACTGTTTGCCAAGCCCATGTTATTTTTAATTTGCTTCAGGAACTAAAAGACGACTTGGAACCCTCAACTAGGAGTCATGCATAGCTCTATCAAAACTTCTTGCAACCCTTCATTTTTTGGCCTCTGGTTCTTTTCAACATACTGTGGCTTCTTGATTTCTTTTTTGCGACTATGCAAATTTGCGCTGCGCTTTGTGTATTGTGTTGGTTGATATGTAAATGAGATGTTGCATCTGTGTTCTTAAATTTGTGCATTGTTAGTAAATCACCCGCAGAAATTTCCACGCCATCTGTGCTGTTTTGGAATTTGCGCTGTTTAGTAAAACTGGCCCTTGGTTATTGGTGTGTACAGTAGCTCGTATATTAGATTTACTTCATGATAATTAGTATAATAAATATAATAGCCTGGTGAATCTCTCAAAGAGTGCCCAAATAATGTCAAAAAAAGGAAGCAATTTTAATACATAAACATTTTTGCTATGATTAAAAGTTCATTTAATACATTAATATATTAATTATGATTAAAATGTATTTAATACATAAATTAAACCTTCAAGTTATGATAAAATAATTCAATACATAAACATTTTGGTTATTATTAAAACTATTTAATACATAAAATACACATTTTAGATATAATTAAAAACAAAATTCAATATACAGTACAGGTCAAAAGTTTGGAAACATTACTATTTTTAATGTTTTTGAAAGAAGTTTCTTCTGCTCATCAAGCCTGCATTTATTTGATCAAAAAACAGAAAAAAAAATGTAATATTGTGATATATTATCACAATTTAACATAATTGTTTTCACATTTTATTATACTTTAAATGATCATTTATTCCTGTGATGCAAAGCTGATTTTTTAGGATCATTATCACATGATCCTTTAGAAATCATTCTAATATGATGATTCATTATCAAAGTTGGAAACAGTTCTGCTGCTTAATATTTTTTCAGAACATGTGATACTTTTTTAGGATACTTTTTTATGAATAAAAAGTAAAAAAAAAAAAAAAAAAAAAGAAGCTATGTTTTTAAAATATAAATATTTTGTAATAACAATATACACTACTGGTCAGTGATTTTTTTCTTTCTTTTTTTTTTAAATAAAATCAATACTTTTATTCAGAAAGGATGTGCTAAATTGATAAAAAGTGATAGTAAAGAAAATATACTATTAGAATATATATTATTAGAATTTTTTTTTTATTTTGAATAAATGCAGTTCTTTTTAACCTTTTATATATTAGACAGCAGAACTGTTTCCAACACTCATAATAAATCAAATATTAGAATGATTTCTAAATGATCATGTGATAGACTGGATGTTACATGTGACACTGAAGGCTGGAGTAATGATGCTGAAAATTCAGCTTTGCATCACAGGAATACATTATGTTTTTAAAGTATATTCAAATAGAAAACTATTATTTTAAGTTGTAATACTATTTCACAATATTACTGTTTTTTTCTGTGTTTTTTGATCAAATAAATGCAGGCTTGATGAGCAGAAGAAACTTCTTTCAAAAACATTAAAATAGTAATGTTTCCAAACTTTTAAAAATAAACATAAAAAAAAAAAAAACAAATATGATAAAAAAAAATTATACAAAAAAAAAAAAAAAACTAATTTGTATACTTTTCTAATAAATTTACAAGAAAAAAAAAAAAAACAAAATAATTAAAAGTTTTGACAAATAAAAAAAAAAACAAAATAATAAACAACACAATTATTTCAAGAATTTATCAAATCAGAAAAAAGTTTAAAGAATTTAGTTATTCAGAAACAAGTTTAAACATACGGTACTGTATTTAGTTTTTATCTTTATATAACTTATTTTGGAAACAATCTCTTAATGTTCTATAACATGCTTTTAAAATGAAGTTTCTCACACGAGTGAATGCAAAAAGTAGAATCATTCTAAATGTATTTCTTTCTATCAGTAGCAAACCTGAACATTAAATAATATGTATATATCAAATAATCAATCAGCAAACAGGTGTGTGACTGACTTGTTTCTCCACTTTCCCAAGCCGTCCCATCATACTGGGATCTTCTGGCAGTTCTGCATCCGTGGTTCCTTTAGGACGATCCTTGTCTGTTATTGAAGGACCTCGACCAACAATCTGATCCACTCTAACAATCAATTAAAGACATGAAACATCTAGAATAAAAACGGCATAACTCAGGATCAAACTATAAGCATTTTCTGCAAAAAAAAAAATAAAAAAAAATAAATCTGTTTTAGAAGAAAATATGTCAACCAGTGATTCATTACACATTAAACATGGAATAACACAGAAACACAGAAATACATTTTTTCATATTCACCAATTGTTAAATACACAAAATTTTCTTTTGAACTGTAGATTAAAATTTATATATATATACAGTACAGGTCAAAAGTTTGGAAACATTACTATTTTTAATGTTTTTGAAAGAAGTTTCTTCTGCTCATCAAGCCTGCATTTATTTGATCAAAAATACATTATCATTTATTTCTGTGATGCAAAGCTGAATTTTTAGGATCATTATCACATGATCCTTTAGAAATCATTCTAATATGATGATTCATTATCAAAGTTGGAAACAGTTCTGCTGCTTAATATTTTTTCAGAACATGTGATACTTTTTAGGATACTTTGATGAATAAAAGAAAAAAAAAAAAAAAAAAAAAAAGAAGCCATGTTTTTAAAATAGAAATATTTTGTAACAACAATATACACTACTGTTCAGTAATTTGGGGTCAGTAATTTTTTTTCTTTCTTTTTTAAATAAAAAATCAATACTTTTATTCAGCAAGGATGTGTTAAATTGATAAAAAGTGATAGTAAAGAAAATATATTATTAGAATATATATTATTAGATTTTTTTTTTTTTTTAATAAATGTCAGTTCTTTTTAACCTTTTATTCATCAAATATATTAGACAGCAGAACTGTTTTCCAACACTCATAATAAATCAGAATATTAGAATGATTTCTAAATGATCATGTGATAGACTGGATGTTACATGTGACACTGAAGGCTGGAGTAAAAAAAATAAATATATTTTCAATATAAATATAAAAATTACTTTAAAAAAAAAAAAATAATATATTTAAAAAAATTTATTAAATAATATAAAAAAAAATAAAAATAAAATTCATATATATATATATATATATATATATATAGTTAATATTATTATATTTTAATTTGTACTGTATATTTATAATAACATTTATTTGATATATTTTTTGGTTCAAAATGCATCAAATCAATATTTCTCTTACATGTTCATTTATCACAGTTATATGTCTGAACTGTTAGAATAAAACAACATTCATATGAAAGATGTATAAATTTGTGTATTCTATCTTAAAGCTCAAAGCAGTGTGGGAAATCAATGAATGCATGCAGAGGCAGGGATATGATAATGAGGGGGCGTGTCCACACGCAGACAGACAGAGATGATTGGACAGAAAGAGTCAGGCCCTCCAGACGGACGTTTTCTGTTGATATCTGCCACTTTTGAACAATGTGTCGAAGTGAAATCACATCTTTAGCGTTAGGCACACATTTGACACATTATCCAAAGCTGATGGACTACACTAGCAGGGGTGCGTCTGATCCGAGACACTCCGTCGAAATACGGCATCGGATGTGTTGTTTGGCTGCTTTAAAACGAAGATCAGTGGGAGTCAAGCATGAAGAAAACAGAAGAAAAATACGCCATGCCGACATGCATACGCAAAAAACCATTCAGACATGTGCATCTTTATTTGCTGTCGCAACTCTTCATTTCCACACAGCGGTGCAGGCAAACTAGCTTAACCAGTTTTAGTTCAGCTACATGACTAGTAACTCACCGAAATGTTGTATTTGGTTCCCCGCGACTAAACGTCTCTACAAAACACTTCGGTCACAGCAAAGAAAGGTCATGAAGTGAATTAGGAGCGGATTATCAGAAGCCGCCCGGAGCGTTCAGGCTCGATGCAATAATAGACTAGTTTGTTTAGAAAGCTCAGTTTCTACTAGCCATGTAGTCTGAAACAGAAGCAGGTTTCTTGGTTGGTCTCTGGAGCGAGAGAGATCTAACGCAGGCCCGGGAGTCCTAACCTAGAAGACAACTGGGGCGACTCTTGGGTTCCTTTGGTTGAACACTTCTTTTTTGGCGAGGGGTGCTGGGACACGGAGGACCCAATATCATATCTAACCTGGCAAAGCAAATAGAGTAGAGGACAGCAGAATGCAGAATGACGTGACACGAGCGGCGCAAACCCAAACCAACAACAACAAAACCTCCAAATATATTCCAGACATTACCGTGAAACGCTGTGGCACTTGCTGTCAGTGATCAACACGTGATGAAAGAGTGCTTTCAAAAAGTTTATAAGCAGGAATATATTTACATGTCAAATCATAACCACATTCATTTATTCATCCATACAGGAGGACTGGCCTAAAACAAGACGGATGTGACTGTGTTGGATTTGTAGGTAGGCAGCAGTTTATGTACAATGAGGATAGTAACTTTAATACTATTTTTCAACCAAACATTAATTTAATGACTTCAAAAAAAGCAAGAAAAATATATCCATCCCAAAACATCGCAAGAAAAATATTAAACCGTTTAATAAAATTTTTATAATATTCATTATATAAAACATATTTTACATATATGTAATATTAAGCTTTAAAATCTTTAACAAAAATACATTAAATTAAAAAATAATATTCAACATATAAAACAAAAAATATTTAATATTCATATGGCATTGAGAAGCTTTGATATCCAGACTTTCAATTAATAACTTAATTAAAACCAATAACTTTTCAATTATTTAACTTGAAAATTAAACAATTTATTATATAAAATATATTAAATTTTAAATATTGAAATGAATTTATTAAATATACATTACATTTTTATATATAATAAAATATTTATACAGTTTTTAAAATGTTTTAATTTATCGTTATGTCTGAAATATAATATACATATATGTACATTTTTATGATTATTTGATAGATTATAACTTTTTTTTACATGCCATCAGATACTAAAATGTATAAACGAATTTCATTACATTCTTTTTGTACAAATCTTAAACACTTTTTGGAAACATTTTTGTTTTGAAACATTTTTATATTGCTAACAAGCTGAAAAATTTTATTTTGAATCCAAATATTATTTCGAACATTTCTTTTTTTACATGCACATAAAAATAACTAAAATGTAATAAAATAATTTCATTAACATTACAAATATAATCTTAAACAATTTTTGAAACATTTTTATATTTTACAAGGTAAAAATATTTGTACAAATATGAATTTCTTAATTGTGAATATCACATTTCCAAAATTAAACATTTAATTAAATGTTTTACTTGCCATTTCTTAGTATTTGTGAAATTTACCATCAATTTCTGAGTGAAAATTGTTTCAAACTAAATCCTGCATCGAAGTTTTTCAGAGTATAAGCTGCTTTTGAATAAATTAATTTAATAAAAATGAGTCCCACGTCATTATTGACCCACATATGCTGCTCTGAACTGCTAAAATATCATGATATTGTATCTTAATAAATAAAAATGTAGATAATGTTTCTCAGTGGAGGCATTTAAACACAAAAGCCACTGAAGACAGCGTTCGAGGCAGTTTTTGGGTATCATATACATGTGAGGATAGTTCTGATTCTGACGGATATGAACATCACAACATTAGGAAACTTATACAAAAAAAACACAACAAAAACACAACACAACACTGTCTAGTGTGTATGAGGCAAGCGTCACTGTCATGTGAGGAGTGTGTGAAGAGAAGAGAGAAAGAGAAGCCGCTGCATCTGCTCTTGCCTGGACTGCAGGTTTTTAATGCGCGCCAACATGTCCAGATGTCCGGCCGAATACTGCTCTATCACGTCCATCACATCGTACGGCCGCAGACTCTCTTTAAACTTTCGCTTGGACACCATGAACCTCATGATGCTGCAGGGACAGACAATCATACACATTATCACGCTTAACACTTTACACAAAAACAAAGGGTGAAGCTTTCGAGAACATGTCCAGGTCATATTTCACCCAAAAATATAAAGAAAGAAACAACAAAATATGTTTTGATTACCTATTTATATTACTAAAACCAAGAAAAATATTAATAAAAAGAAATAAATAAATATCTGAAAATAAAGTAAATATTTTTTAAAAATATGGCTAGTTTATTGCTTGAAATAAAATAATTAAGAAATATTTTTTAAAATTGTATTTATTTTATTTAATGTAATTGCCAAGGCAACATTTTTATTTGGTTTAATATTATGTACTAAAAAAATAAAAATAAATAAATAAATAAAAAACAGAAATGAAAATAAATAAAACCTATATGGTTATATAAGCCATATTTCAATAAAATGACAAAAGCACACAACAAAATGACTTAATGATAAAAACTATTTCAAAGTATTAATAAAAAAAAAACTATAATAGTATCACAATGATACTAAAATAACATGTACTTCTTGGACATGCTATTACAGTTTTCACGAATATTTTGAATTAGTTTTATTTCCCGTTTTCATTTGCATTTGAATGAAAGTTTTAGTAATTTTGTAGAGGTTTGTCTATATTTCAGATTCACTTTAGTTTAACTACACCTTAAATAAACCTTTAGTTTGAGTTATTTTAATTTATCAAGCTAATTTAAATAAAAGTGAGAAATAAAATAAAAATAAAATAAGTAAAAAAAAGAACATAAAATATATAAAATAAGTTACAATAATTAAAATAATAAAACATATTATTATTTTTATTTTATTTTATTTTATTTTATTTTATTAAAATGTTATTTTAGGGTTTTAGTTTTAGTAAACTACAATAACCCTGACCCATTAGGATTTTAATCTTATAGTAAAATACGACCTGAACATGTTTTTGTGAGATTTACTTCATAACTGAGTCCCAGACACTGATCTATTTTTTCAGGCTTGATACTGACCTTCAATATTCAAAATATCTCATGCATAAGAGTCGCTGGCATGATCTGAGCAATGAAAGTGTGAATGTAACGAAGGATTCAAAAGACTGAATGTAACAAGTTTTGTAACTTACATTCAGGAAGGACTGAGTTTATGAGGTAATATTATGTGATGCAGACTGCTGTAGTTTTATCAATAATATTACACACGTCTGATGGATGCTGCCTGTCTCATCTTTGCTTACCACACAGCCCTGATGGTAACTTTTAGTCCCGGCGTTAAATCCTGCGGGACAAACTCACAATGGCAGCTCTTATTGTCATCAACAATGTCTTCTCCGGGAAGGCAGGCTTCTAAAAAACACAACACGGACAGCAGGACTCTGGAGTTAGTGCACAAACCCCCTAAACCCTCCCAAAACCTAAACTTAGCAGAGCTACAGCCGTTAACTCGGTTAACTAGCTCAGTCCCACCCCAGACAGGCCAGTGCAATGCCATCTTTATAAAGCTACGAGACGACTGTGGCCCAAAGAATAACAAAGCCATACAGTGACCCCAAAACACATCTGGACACTTAAACATTAAAAATTAAAACACAACACACAACAATAAAACAAAAAATACAATAAAGCTAATCAATTAAAATTAAAACTTAAAATTAAAATTAAAAAATTAAAAAATAAAATAATAAAAAATAAATAAATACATAATGACACAAAAAACTCAAAAAAAAAAAAAAAAAAAATAAATAAATTAATAAATAAATAAAAAAAAAAAAAATAATATAAATAAATAAATAAAAAAATAAATAAATAAAAAAATAAAAAAAATATTTAATAATAATAAATATTAATTAATAAAAAAAAATATATATATTTTCTGACAAAACACACTCCAATAATGTACTTTGAAAATTACATATTTTTTTTACAGTGCAACGTATTTGTGTTTGTTAAACATTAGTGAAACATGTTCATAGTTCATTTAATAAACTACAACTCCATCAAGCATTAAGATAAAGAAAAAATAATAATAATAATAAAAAAATTAAAAAAAAAAAACTTTTAAAATTTTTCATATTTTATATCTAGCATCCAAAAAAGCTAAATTCAGACAAGTTTAAGCAAAACATAAATTAAAACCAAACTGTTTTTTGTTTTTTGTTGTTGAGGCTGCTGTAAAAGCAAACAGCAATGCACTTTTCCTTACAAATAAAGGAATAATTCTTTCACCAGGCTGACTTCGTAGAAATACTGGCACATAATTGACTATGAGTGAGCTAATAAAGCACTGAGGCAACTGTCAAATATGTTAATGGCCATAATGAAATGCTTTCTTCAATTTAACTGACTGTTTTAAATGATTTTCTAGAGCATTGGTAATTGTACTTAACCAGTGATACCTCAGTGCTGGATTCATCTTAACTACCTTGAATCTTAAAGCAGAGGCTCCCAACTGATTTTATGTTGGACACCCAACACAATGCCAAACCTGTAACCAGCGTTTAATGTTATACAGGTCATATTTTCTTTATCAAAACAGATCTGTAACTGACTTTGAGAACCACTGATTTAGAGTCATTAACACTTAGAGGGATAGTTCAACCAAAACTGAAAATTTGCTGTTAATTTTCTCATCCTCAGGCTGTCAGGTGGCTTTTTTTTTCTTTAGCAGAGCAGTAAGAAAGTTTTTTTTTTTCATCTGAAACTCTGGCTCTTGGTGATTCCTAAAATGCAAGTCAATGGCACAAACACAAAAATGCACACAAAATTAGCAGGTAATAATGTTGTAAATAATGTTCAGTTTCTTGCACAGACTGATTGTTTCTCTTCACAAGACCTCAATATGTCATCAGGAGCCACAGGGACTAATTTCATGTTCCTTGAAATGAAAAAAGGGTAGCCACTGATGTGCATTTTATGAATCACCATGGTCTGTACTGTTCTACTGAAGAAAAAAGGCATCTACATCTTGGAAGCCTGAGGGGGGTTAAATTAACAGCTAATTTTCATTTTTAGGGTGAACTGTCCCTTTAAATAACACTAACCAGCCCATTTTCTTATATGCATGCAAAACGCCGATTGCATCTGTCATTTTGGGTCACAGTGTCTTTCTCCTGTGTTCCCATTAGTTAGCAGACCATTTGGCACAGGACAGGTGCGTACAAATAAATCTACCTGTGCTTATTATGCCAAATAAACCACAGAGCCTTAAAACAACCGTCCAGCTCCAGACCCTCGAGTGAATAATGACGGTCTGACATCAGTTTAATGAGGTTGACTAGTTGTTCCACAGCTCTGTGGTTTTTCCTCCTCAGGACTAACTAGTTCTTCTCACATGCAGGTAAAAGAGCAAAGTTTGCAGCCATCCACTAGCACTAGTTCTAGGGTTGGTAAAAACGAGCTCCTGTTTGATAATCTCTTACTGATTAACCCTTCAATTGCTGCGATAGTTTGGGGAGGAGAGATGGTAATAAAGTTACAAAAACAACAACAAAACAGACCTGCTTAAAATCTATAACTTCAAGGAACAATGGTCATAATAATGAAAAATAAAACACAAACTTGAAAAATTCATGCAAACTTTGTAAATTCTCTTAAATTCAACCAAGATTAACCACAAAAAGTCATAAAGCCAGATTTTGTTGTGCAGTTATCCAAAGCTTTAGTGCTTCAAATAAACGATTCACCTTCAGAGAAATGACATTCTTGCATGAAGTGAAATGTCCAAATACAAATATTCAAAGAGTGTCGTTTTTTAAATACAATGAAATGACATTCAAGTGAAGGTGCAAACTGAATTCTGCACACTAACAAGACATCAGGTGGACTTGCAATCACAAGGTTTTCTCTGACTTTGCATTGCATTTATAATACGCTAACCATCTGATATCTTGATAGCAATTTATAGATGACAGCAAGATATTTCATGAACTTCACAGCATCAGTACTAAAAAGAAGTACGGCATGACTAATTGCTAGACATTTCTAAAAACAAAACTAAAATGAGAAAAGAAGGGAAATCATCAATAGCAACATCACTATCTGTACATAAGTATTGGGACACCCCCTTCTTTAGAACAGAAAACGCACTTCCAAAACTATGGCTACAATTCACGTATTTAAAAATTGTATTTCCATCTCTGTTGCAACAGTTCTGGAAGTGTTTAAAATGACTCTACCCATATGTACACATCATTGGTAATGAGTTTTTGGCTCAAAGTCTGCATTTAAAGTCACAGCAGAAGTGTTCAGCAAGGATTCTGCAGGCCAGTCAAGTTCTTCCACACTCACTGAATCAATCATTTCTTTTTGAAGCTTGCCTTATACACAGAGGCACTGTCACGTTAGAACAGAAAAGGGTCTTGTCCAAACTTTTGCTATAAAATTAGAAGCACACAATTCCCTAGAATATCATTATATGCTTAAACATTAAGATTTGTACTCATGGAAATGACCGAAGTAGTCAAACCTGGGGGTGTCCCAATACTTTTGTCCATATAGTGATTGCAGAAAATTCAATAAAATACTATTTTTATAAAGCATGTAAGAGCATGTAACTGGTGGTTGTGCTGTGACTGAAGCTGGTTAGTTTGACTGAATACGGTGCTTTGGCTTTAAGCGGTTGAATGGGAGCCCGACCCATCTGGATTGCCTGACCTGGAGAGTTCCTGTGTCTCAAATCTTCCTCTTGCATCTCAATGAGCACTTTAGCATCAGCATCCAACATAGAAACGGAAAGGACAGCATCAGGATCCACATTCATCAGTAAAAACGAGGGGAAAATCATAAACACACACACATGGATTACAAAAGGTTAACTTTCCACAAGCTGCCGTCCACATGATTCTGTCAAAGAGTTTTATTAGGTTTCACAGCTGACTGCCTTTATATTTAGTCATCTGAAACTGTACATTATTAAATGAAATTTCAAGATTTCTAAAAACCATTTACTTGAAAATAAGCAGTGAATTTGCACTTTGTGGAAAGTGTAACCAAAGCACAAGACTTGTTCATAAATTGTATTTCAATATTCCAACATACATCTTAATGATTCAGGCAAAATGTTATGATTGGTATGTAAAATAATATATGTTTATGCCATAATATATGCCATTAACTCATATACTGCATTCATACCAATCATAAAACATGCTTATCTTAAATAGCTTACACAAATTAACAGCAGATTTTAGCTAATAAAATAATTAACCCATAATCTTCAACTTTTTCTACAAAAACACTGGCAGCAAAAGCAACACATTATACTCGATTATACTAAGATAGAATTGATATGCACAAATAAAGCAGACAGCAAGAATTACACTGATTACAATACAACACTGCAAAAATAACATGCAACGGCACAACAGAAAGACAGAATAAGAATCCTGATGTGTGCAGCTTGACTCTGAATCTGGATTATTTAAAATGTATCTAGTTTTTGTCTTCATGCCTTCTTCTAAAAATCTCAGTGCAACTTATTTAAGTGAACGTGGACATGTCTAACCAGTTTAAAACAATCAAAACACAAAACCCCTAGTTTAAACCCTCAATCAACCCCAACTTCAGAAATACAAACCAACAGCAACTTCAGATATACAAACTATCATGATGGTCTTGCAGTTCATGAATGTTACTTGGTTGCATTTAAAGTAACAATTGTTCTGTAACAAATGTAACATTCTAAACTACCATTCTGTAACATTCTGTGTATGGAACATTCTGTAACAACTGTAACAAATGTAACATTCTACAGCTACCATTCTGTAACATGCTGTATATGAAACATTCTGTAACAACAATTACATCAAACAGCTACCATTCTGTAACATGCTGTAACAATTGTAACAAATGTAACATTCTACAACTACCAGTCTGTAACATTCTGTAACAATTGTAACAAATGTAACATTCTACAACTACCATTCTGTAACATTCTGTGTATGCAACATTCTGTAACAACTGTAACATTCTACTACTGCAATTCTATAACATTCTGTAATGTAGTGTATGTAACATTCTGTACCACTCTATAACATTCTGTAATGTAGTGTATGTAACATTCTGTACCACTCTGTAACATTCTGTGTATTTGACACTCTGTAAAAATTGTAACAAATGTAACATTCTACAGCTACCATTCTGTAACATTCTGTATATGAAACATTCTGTAACAACTGTAACAAATGTAACATTCTACAACCACCAAACCATGACCAAAGCAGACAGATACAGAAGGCAACACCGGATAAGCACACAAGAATGGGTTGCTTTCCCTCACCTTCTGAGTTCTGGCGAGACGCGGCGCCTTTGAAGCGGAAGGCCTGTCTGGCTCGACTGCGGTCGCCGAAGCTGATGCTCTTGGGTACTTTGGAGGGACTGTCCTCGATGCTGTTGTCGGCGCTGGGAGAGCGTCGCAGGGGCTGCTGGCCCTGAGGAGAATTCTTCCCTTTGTTCGCAGAGTTTCTCGGGCTGGAGAACACGCGCTCTTTCAGGCTCACCTTCTGACTGTGAAGGGTGGAAGAGTGTTGAAGTTATAGACTGAGGGTTTGCAGATGCTTTAGCTATGATGTTAGGAAAAAGTAATTGTGTCAAGCACACTCAAAAACTACTGAAAATGATATGTACAGTTATAAAACATGTTCAATCAACATTGACATGTTGATTAATTTATTATGATTGCTGGGCTATGAAAGTAATTCCATGTTTATTTCATAAAACCCTGAATATGTCTTGAAACATACAGAAATATGAGCAATTCTGCATTGCAAAACCACCTTGAGTGTGTATTAAATTTTCATTAATTCAAGAGCCCATCATTAACTTTGCTTCCACAATATAAATTATTATATTTACAATAAAAACAATATTTAAGCCCAAATTTAAGTTAATAACGGTTATAATACAGTGTTTCCTATAGAGATTCATTCTCTTCACAACAACTGTTTCAGTGTTTTTTTGAAACGTGGGCGGATGTATTCATGTGCATTAGGCTTATTAAACGCCACACATTTGTCTGCACACAAACAATGTCAAACTAACACACACACACACAAACACACACACACACACACATAAATAATCTGTACATTGATGTGGACACACATGGACTGGCAAAATATTTGCACACAAACAACGTCCATGAAACACATCCTGCGCTGGCGACACTGATGACAACCCAACGGACATGATGCATGCAAAAGAATGCATTACAACTCACATTTAACATCTGTGGTGCCTGAGAAATATTCGATCATTTATATGTACGGTGCACATGATTTTACTAACCTCGGAGAGGGTTCTGGTTGGGCTTCCTTCCTGTGTTAGAACATGCGCAATGCAATTCATTAATTCATCTGAGAGAATCAAAAATAAAAGTTGCCATGTTACATCACCTAAAGGAGAGGCCAGATTTGCTCTTGAGGTTTCTCAGCAGATCGAGCTGATTCAGAGGAGGGATGAGTCTGGAAAAACACACAGAGACTGTTGGCACACGGATGATGTGTGAAGAGGAAGTGCTGTGCAATGCTTATATAAATCTGGAAGCTTCTTTGGACAGAAAAATCGACAAAAAACTATCAAGGTACTATTAATAAATACGCAGCTGACTGTGAGAGGGACAGAGAGAGAGAATGTACAAGAAAAAGACAGGAATTTGCATATATGTATGTATTTATTTATACATATACGTTAGACACACAACTACTGTACTTTTACACCACTATCTCTTGCACAATATAATGACTTTTTAAACATACAGAAAAAAGACAGAAAGAAAAAGTTATATGCTGACTACAGAGAAGTGAACCTGAAGTTTATAATGAACCAAAAACTCACTAACAAATAACACTTTGGTCTAACATGAAATATGAGCTCTAATAATAGAAATGCCTGACTTAAACAAAAACAAATAAGAGTAATAATTATAAAATAATTAAAAAATACAAATAAGTTTTTTGGCTCAGTAGAAAGAAATATTTTTATGTTTTTGGATCTGAATTTTTGGATCAATTAATTTAATAAATTTAATTCAATTAGTAAATATTGTGAAATATTATTACAATTTATAATAGCTGTTTTCTATGTGTATATGTGTTAAAATGTAATTTAATTCTGTTATCAAAGCTGTATTTTCAGCATCATTACTCCAGTCTTCAGTGTCACATGATCTTCAGAAATCATTCTAATATGCTGATTTGCAGCTCAAGAAACATTTCTGATTATTATCAATGTTGAAAACAGTTGTGCTGCACAATATTTTTGTGAAAACCATGGATTCTTTGATGAATAGACAGCATTATAAAAAAAAAAACATCACTTTTGATCAATTTAATCCATCCATGATGAATAAAAGTATAATTTTTTTCAAAAAAAGTTTTCATCAAACAGTCGTTGTCTGTTTGTTAAACTCCGATGCATTCAGTGAAATAGATGCTACACGTTCATCAGTAACAGTGGTGGTGTGTTGTATTGCACGAAGCACTTCATCAACACGTGATCCTAAAGCTTTTAAATTCATATACTCTATTTTATGACTCAAAAGCAGCATTAGCTGATGGGGAAGTCGTGGCCTAATGGTTAGAGAGTCAGACTCAAATCGAATGGTTGTGAGTTCGAGTCTCGGGCCGGCAGGAATTGTGGGTGGGGGGATTGCATGTACAGTTCTCTCTCCACCTTCAATACCACGACTTAGGTGTCCTTGAGCAAGGCATCGAACCCCCAACTGCTCCCCGGGCGCCGCAGCATAAAAATGGCTGCCCACTGCACAGTTCTCTCTCCAACAGTGTGTGTGTGTGTGTTCACTGCTCTGTGTGTGTGCACTTCGGATGGGTTAAAAATGCAGAGCACGACCATTCTGAGTATGTGAGGGTGCAAAAAAATGTAAATATTGAGAAAATCACCTTTAAATTTGTCCCAAAGAAAGTTTCTTAGCAATGCATATTACTAATCAAAAATTAAAGTTTTGATGTATTTACGGTAGGAGATTTACTAAATATCTTCATGGAACATGATCTTTACTTAAATCCTAATGATTTTTGGCATAAAAAGAAAAATCTTTAATTTTTAACCCATACAATGTATTTTTGGCTATTGCTACAAATATACCCCAGCGACTTAAGACTGGTTTTGTGCTCCAGGGTCACATATGAAATGCAACATGACATGCATACCCTGCTGATTCGACATTTGAATTCAAAGCGTGACGCATGAATAAAACATGCCATAGGTATGAAGGGAGTGTGTGTGTGGACAGCACTGTTGACCTTCACAATCTGCACAAAAACAGCCTCAAAGGTCAGTGAGCAGATCGATGCAGAGACGTCTGAGGAGATCTCATCTGACACCCAGAGGGATGCTGGGATAGAGAGAGAGAGGGGATGGGGGATGGAAATGCGTGCAGAAGTGCATGTACCTGTACATGGGCACCGATACAGTCCTCTCGTAATAGTCCCACGTCGAATAGAGATCCGTGCGATTCAGGTTTGTGGCGTAAAACCTCCAGGCAGCCTGAGAGATGACATCAAACAGAGTCATATAAAAATATAACATGCATTACATAATTCATTTAAAAATTTTAATTCATACAAGTTTGAAAAATCATGGGGGGGGGAGGGGAATGACATGTGAGCTGTAAATTTAATAACACATACTTTGCTTAAATTACAAAAAAAAAAAAAAAAACGCAACTAAAAATTTTTTTGCTCATCATAATTTTTTTGGGCTCAGCATGAGTTCAGATAGATTTTTATGTTTTTGGAAGAAGATTTTATGTTTTGTGGCTGCATTTATTTGATCAAAAATACACTAAAAACTGTAAAATTGTGAAATATTATTACAATTTAAAATAACTGTATTCTATGTGAATATCTGTTAAAATGTAATTTATTTCTGTGATCAAAACTGAATTTTCAGCATCATTACTCCAGTCTTCAGTGTCACATGATCTTCAGAAATCATTCTAATATGCTGATTCACTGCTCAAGAAACATTTCTGATTATCATCAATGTTGAAAACAGTTGTGCTGGACAATATTTTTGTGGAAACCGTGATACATTTTATTATTTGAGGCTATCAGACTTTTTTTTCATCAGGTTTCAGAGCTCTGAGTTTTAGTGTTATTTTCGCAGCTAACCGGAGCTGATGACACCGAGCGTATCTGGGACGTTGAGATGAGGCGTGGTGTACCTGAATTAGGCCGGCAGCTGGATTTCTGCGCTTCTCGAAATGTTTCTGCCGATGCTGTTCCTGAACTTTCAAGGCAAACCCAGAACCCAGAATCCCCTGCGGAGCATGGAAAGAAACTTTGTTAATGACGATTGGACCTAGTTCTTCCAGAAACTGAGCCGTGTCGTCTATTATTCTGCACTATAATGGAGTGTCACGACATTAAAGGGGTCATATCTTCTGATAAAGTGCTCTTTTATTAGGTTCTTTCTTTCTCTGAGCTCTAGTTAGAATGTTTATCAAGGTTTACAACGAGTTTCTCTTCTTCGTTTCATCAGATGATCTTTTCAGACTGGGGAGGATATCATACAACCCTAGATCATTTTTGAAACACTTTACATTTATATATATATATATATACTTCATTGTAAAAGTATCTTTAATGCATTAACTATTCTTTGTAATGCACCTTAAAATTCACTGTATGATCTCATGAATAACTGTAATCACAGCTATAATACTTATCTATTAATTATTACCACACCTTCAGAACGTATATTTCATTAAAATCCATGGCAAACAAATAATTTCTATGAAAGCCTGTTTTTGCCAAGAAAAAATTTTTTCCTCACAAATATGTGTGTATCTTGCGATTTTTTTTTTGCTCAGAAATGAAGAGAAAAATGTCTGAATTGTTAAATAAAAAGTTGCAATTACCTTTTCATTCATTTATATTTTTTTAAAATGTATTTGATTAAATAAAATATTTGTATTATTATTTAATTTGTTATTTATTTAGTATTGAATGAATTAATCATTCATTCATTTATTCATTCATTCCTTTAAAATTGTGAAATTTTACTCGGAATTGCAAGATTAAAATTCAGAATATTGAGTTTATATCTCGCAATTCTGAATAGTGAGATAAAAAAATATTGCAATGACCTTTTTAAGTTTAATTTATTTGTTATTAAATATTTAGTTTGATATTGCTACAAAAAAGTCATAATTTTGAGTTTATATCTCACCAATTGTGAGATGAAAAGTCGCAATTAGCTTTTTTAAATTTATTTTATTATGTTGCAAAAACTGACTTCCATAAATTATACATGTAACAATGAAGCTGCAAATATTACAATACATTTTGACTTTGGTTACAAGTATTTATGAAACGATATTATTCATTATTTATGTACATTATGAATACTTTTATAGTCATTATGCAAATTTTAAACTTGGGTTCCAATAAATCTGAAATGATGAATCATAATTCAGAGATGTGTTTACATTAAAGCAGAATTGCGATGAAGAAAAGTGCATTAAGCAGCCAGTGGGACTGTTATATTCATAATAAACTTCAGCGTCTGCTCTCTCCACTGCATTAAAAGCTTGTTCATTTCCCTTCGGATCCCCGGAGACTCACCGCAGGCAGAGCGAAGAAAGACACGCCGATCAAGGTGAAGGTCGCCGCGAGGAGACGTCCGTTCCAGGTTATGGGATATTTATCACCGTAGCCGATGGTGGTCAGAGTGATCTGTGGGACATTGAGGGGAACCGCCGTCAGATTTCCGTTAGCCGTGAACTCAGTTCAGTTCAGTAATTCAATCACTGCCCCTGACTGGAGCCTGAAAACAATTAGCTTTAAAATGAGGAAGTCACATTTCATTTCATTAAATTTCATATATATATATATATATATATATATATATATATATATATATATATACGCACACACACACACACACACACACACACACACACACGCATGCACGCATGCACGCACGCACACACACACACACACACATACACATGCACACACACACGAACACACACACTCACACGCACACACACACGCACACACACACACACACACGCACACACATACACACACACACACACACACACACACACACATACACACACACACACACACACACACACAGCTTATGTATACACAGCTGAATATATATAAAATTTAAAAGTACTATATTAAATATTATTAAAGGAAATATATTGTATGATATCTTTTATTAAATAAAAATAAATTAATACTCTCTCTCTCTCTCTCTCTATATATATATATATATACATACGTATACATATACAAATATATAAAAATATATTAATATACAGATTTAGTTCTGTTGATGCTTTTTTCATAAAATATATGCATATACAAAAAAAATTCTTATATAATATAATTTAATGTAATATCATATAATATAATATATAATATAATATTCTTTTGTTTGTTTTTTTCTATCATGATTTTCCCTAATATTAACATACACAGGAAGTGATTAATTAATCAGTCAGTCAAAATAAAGTAACAAATAACACAAGTCCTTTTGTCAAAGGTCACTATTGTCGAAAATGATTTAAACAGAACAGCTCACACAAAGAGCAAATCAGAAAAATAAATATTAAGATCTGTCATTAAATTATGCAAGAGCATGCACGAACTCCATCCACACATGATTCCTCTGTGATCTTTCTGAAATATCATCTCATCAAACTCAACGAGCGATAAACATCACTGCATAATTAATAATCCTCTCAGAGTCCAGTGTGCAAACTTCAGCTGTGGCTCTGTCTGATGTCCCTGAGTTTATTTCCAGAGGAATCACGCCAGCGCTTTACTGGAGTCTCGAGAGGAGACTCTACCCTGAGTGCTGATTAACTCTATAATAAAGCTGAAAATATGAAACCCAGCAATGCAGAAGCATTGAGTGCAAGAAAACAAATGGTGTTCATCAGTCCATAAATGCACTTGAATGAAGTAGCGAGTAAAACACATCTTCGAATGCAATCTGTTCATGAAATCATATGGATCTCAGACTGCATTATGAGAGATTGTGGACACCCCACATTACTTCAAGCACGTTTGTTCATGCGAATTGCTTACCAGACCCCACCAGAGCGCATCGGCGTAGGTCTCAAACATCTGGTTATCCTCCTTCTCAGCGAGATACACCAGGAACGAGGCCAGGATCAGACACAGGAAGCCAATGTACCAGGCAGTGATCAGTTCCTGTTAAACACACCATCAAGAAATATCAGTATCAAGTGTCTTCTCTGATGTTTGTTGCCTGTTTAAAAGTCAACAACCCATGAATGATGATGATGAGGATGATGATGATGATGAGGATGATGAGGATGATGAGGATGATGCACTAAAGTGGCAATACACTGTAGCTACATAATATTATACTTAACTTTTGGTTTTGATAATATTTAATAAAATGCAATTTTTGTGGGTTATAATAGTTAATTAAAACTAAAATCATAAAAATAAAAAAAAATCAAATTTTTGTTAATTGAAATAAAATTAAATACATCTAAAACTGAAATAAAAACTACATTAAATAGCACTGGTTTAGTCAACTAAAATCTAGAACTAAATCCATAAAGCAATTTTTGTTACTTGAAATAAAATAAACTTTAACTGAAATAAAATAAAATAAAATATGAAAACCTGATTTTTTTACATTTTATTCCAGCTAGTTATGAAGGCAGTTTCCTTTTTCATTTAGTTAATCCTGATGTACTGTACTAAATTAAATAAAACTGAAATAAAACATTTAAAACTATATAGACATACTTTAAAAAAAATTACAAAAACAACTAAATTAATTCAAAATATTAATAAAAACTATAATAGTATCTCAATGAAACTGAAATAACCTCCCCGTGATGAGAAACCATATTTATTTCATTATATTTTTAATTAAAATATTTTCTTACATTTTTTGTAATTTTGTTATGTGCTCTTGTCTTTTTTATTCGTTTTTGTTTTTTATATTTACTCACTATTTAGGTTTCATTTATTTTTATATCAGTTTCAGTTTTAGTTTAGTTTAGCTTTTATTTATTTTAGTGACAGCTAGTTATTGTAGTGCTTCAACTAAAACTAAAATGTAAACTGAAATAAGTTCTACATATAATATTTATATATTTTGTTCAGCTTTATTTTAACAATGATAACTGTGATGTGAACACTCACTACTGTAATCACGATCAGTGAACATGTCAACACTAGCAAACTCCTGAAACAAGTCAAAGAAAAACGACTTCTGAGCTCTTTCTCTGTCAGTATGTGCATTTCTTTGCTCCGGCAAAAGCACCTTCCGAAATGGGACACCACTCAAACTCAGACGCTGGAACGTTACGCCACTGCAACTCAGTTTAGATTGAAAAATGCACCGTCAGCGCATCGCCCACTTTCTTCCCCTTGAGAGACATCGCCTGAGGCTGAACTCATTATGGCACCTGCGTGAATGAATGAATGAATGACAAGATGCTTTAATCAGACTCTTGACTGCAGTCTAATCCACTTCTCTGATTAATCTGGCCAAGAACTGACCATCTAGAAAGGAAGGAGTGTAGATTACTTTGTTTAGGAGCAGGAATATCTGAAACAGTTGATGCCACAATAACAAAAAAAATAATTTTGGTCTGTGAACAAGAGAAATTTGCAAACAGTAAGGAGTTGCATTATTTTTGAACAAAGTCTTTTCTGCTCACCAATGCTGCATTAAAAAAAGTCAAAGATCAAGTAAAAACAGTAATATTCTGAAATATTGTTACAGTGTAAAATAGCTTTCTATGTGAATATCTGTGATTATTTAGTACACATACCTTCACTGAGAAGTGTAATTTATTTCTGTGATGTGCAGCTGTATTTTCAGCATCATTACTCCAGTCTTCAGTGTCACATGATCTTCAGAAATCATTCTAATATGCTGCTTTGCTGCTCAAGAAACATTGCTTATAATTATCAATGTTAAAAACAGTTGTGCTGCAGAATATTTTTTGTGGAAACCATGATGCATGTTATTTTTCAAGACTCTTTAAAGAAAAGAAAGTTCTAAAGAACAGCATTTATTTGAAACAGAAACACTTCATTCTGTTACAAATACCTCCAAAGACCACCATGATTATTTAGTACACATACCTTCACTGACCCCCACACTTCATTCTGTTATGAATGTGGCGTAAGTCTATTTGTTTGAGAATTTCATATCATCAAGTCTTCAGTTTTCTCACAACATAATTAACCTGTTTTCCTCTTTTGATTAATATGCTCGGCATGAATTATTAATCAGACTAATGCTGCTATTTCACAGACGGCTTTCCTCACATCACACTGCTAGCGTGCAGCTCCCTTAAAACTCATTCATATTTCAGTATGTTTACTGTGAACATGCAAATTCTTTAATGCATCCGTTTATTAGAGAAAATGTGTTTTCATCACCAGGACAACAGACGATGTTCCCCGTATGTTTTCACAGAGCACAAAACTGCTGAGGAATCACGCAAGATGCAGTCAGTTACATAAAAATGTAGATTAGGTCATTTGAATCTGAAAACTGTGAACAACTGCGAGTTCCTCAGACTAGTTCTCAAGACTCAGTCTTAACATATTGACTACATTTATACAGCCGGCCACCCTGGTCTTTAATAACATTCTCAAAATATTACCACAAAAACATTTTAATTGCATATTTGAAACATTACTACTTACTAATTGTTTCAGACATTCAGATAACATTCAAAAGTAACATTCCCATTTAAAGTAACACTCAAAATTAACATTCCAATTTAAAAGCAACTTTCAAATGTAACACTCCCATTCCAAACTAGCATTCAAAAGCAACGTTTAAAAGTAACACTTCCATTCAAAAGTAACATTCCCATCTAAAGTAACACTCAATTAACATTCCGATTTAAAGGCAACATTCAAAAGTAACACTCTTATTCAAAAATAACATTTAAAAGTAACATTCATATAACCAAGAAAAATGTTTTAAAAACATAAAAAGAAAAACCTGGAAACTGTAAACGTTCAGGGAATATTCAGAAATGTGAAATGGGAAGATTAGCAAAAGGTTCTTTTGAACTTTGCCAATTTTTACTAAATCTTCAAAGCACAGCCAATGATCACAACGCGATTTGCATTAAATGTAATATTCTGCCTGTCTTGTTCCTGTCAGTTCTCCATCTGTGACCGTGTGCCCTGCATTTACAGTACGAGGTAATGTGTTGCCAAGACTTATCGATCGCAAACCTCCAGCTGACACTTCATCAGGATGTCTCATTAAGCTTCGCCCCCACTTTGGCCTTTTCCTCCTCTCCTCAACACCGCCACACTGAGCCAAAAAGATGCCATTAGATCTGTTCCACGAGAGCATCTGACCTCTCAAACCCACTTCAACAACGAGCAGGAAATGATGGGCTTGACAAATGACACATGAAAAGAATGACTCCTGTGGTTTCAATTTTCAATATCTGCACAGCAAAAGACCTCTTGGAGCAGCCAGAGCAACAATAAACCCCTCAAAATCATATTTGGTCCATGTGCAATATTTCTTAAGGGCAACTGAAATGGGACTTATATATGTATATTGTTGATTCACTCTTCAGCTGCATTGTTTGAGGGCATCAAAAGACTTCAAAATGTTTTAAAATAACATGAAATTACATTTGCAACTGAAAAAGTCAATTATCTGACATTTTTTTTTTTTTTTTTTTTTTTTTTGCATGAGACAAGATATTGAAGCTGAAAAAGTGATGCTTTGCTACATTTTGAACTTAGATCAATTTGGAACAACATGCATTGATAAATCATCCACAATAAGATCTTCACAATCAAATCAAAACATTCAAAGGTAACATTCTCATTCAAAGGTAACAATCCCATTCAAAAGCAGCACTCAAAAGTAACATTCCATTGGAACAACGTGCACTGATGAATCATTCACAATAAGACTAGGAACATGAATTAAGAAAGTTAACACTGGTTTCATGTTGACTTTCAAATTTGCATGGATATGTACTGATATTACCATGAATTGCATTTACTTCTAATGATATGTGCTAAATAAGACCAGATGCATGTATTAATTAAGTAAACAGGGTTGACTTGACGAGCATAATGAATTGCTTTATCTATAGCCAACAGACCTTTATCTCTCATGAAAGATATTCCCACAGTGAATATTGGGAATGCCAGAATGTGGGATGAGATTTACATGAGAATACTGGAAGTGTTACTGGTCACTGAACCGTTTCAGGAGTGTTTATCATCTTCGGTTACCTTGCTGTGAGCGTAGACCACAGATCCCAAGAGCTTCCAGGTTCCCCCGCGGCGATCCATGCGGATCATCCGGAGAATCTGGAGGAACCGGAGACTCCTGATGGCAGAGGTGGCGAACACATTCCCCTGTGTTCCAGCGGCCAAAACCGAGATCGAGGCGATCAGCACCATGATGTCTGAAAAATACAACAGCAACTGATCAAGCTAAATATACAGGCATATAGAATATTAATGTGATAGGAAATATGCAAATTTACATGCATTTGACAAGTGACTTCATGCATACAGGCATGCGTTTCATCTCTGTGTAGATAGAGGTACAATAAAAGAGGTACAGTAAAAATTTTGAAATATTATTACAATTTAAAACACCTGTTTTCTATGTGAATATCTGTTAAAATGTAATTTATTCCTGTGATCAAAACTGAATTTTCAGCATCATAACTCCAGTCTTCAGTGTCACATGATCTTCAGAAATAATTCTAATATGCTGATTTGCTGCTCAAGAAATATTTCTGGTTATTTTTAATGCTGAAAACAGTTTTGTGGAAACTCTGATACATTTTATTTTTAGGGATTCTTTTACGCATAGAAAGCATTTATTTGATTTATTAGTCTTTACTGTCCCGTGTTGAGCATTTAAATGCATCCTTGATGAAAAAATGACTTTGGATATACTTTGACTATTTTCACCCAGAAATTGATATTAAATTTCATAAATGATTAAAAGCAGCAAAACAGCAAGTGCATTAATTTTTGAAGCAAAAATACTAAAATAGCATTTTCCTGTAAAAAAATCATTTTGCCGTGTAGCTTGGCAGGCCTTTAGAAATCCTCACCGATAACACAGAAAGGTTTCCGGGCGAATTTTAACCTTCCCCTCCATCCTCTGTATCGACAGCAACATCCTGCAGACCAGATCCTTACGATGTATTCCACTCCGAAAACCACAATGGTTACAATTTCCTACAAACACACAGACAGACGTCATGTTAGCATGAGATCAATGCACACGTGTTAAATCAGTACCTCTGTGATATTACATACCAGGATGTAGAGAGCATCTTCTGAGCTCTTCTCATATTCTCTGATGGTGGAGAACACGGACAGAACCAGACAGGAGAAAACCAGCAGAAAACTGAAATGACAAGAGAAAAACCAGTTTACCTGATGTGCATTGCATTTGCATGTGCTTTATGCAAAATAAAAACAAATGCATGCATTAATATAGGAAATAGACCTGATTTGATTGGCATAATGAATTGCTTTATCTAAAGCTGATCAGGTTGCGCCTTATAAGGTCTTCAAAAGGAATTGTCCAGCAAACAGAGACAAAAAGCAAGTGTATAGGTGTAATCTCTCCTTCAAATGCCACATTAAAGTGGGTAATTGCATTGCTGACACTGTTTTTCTCATCATCTCTCTGTCAGCGTGAGCATGCTGCGGTTCCTCAACAAACTCTAAGAATCCTGCAGGAAGTGCTGAGCTGGCTGCTAACGGCACTCATCCGCAGACATGAGGAATAGCGGGATATCAGGCTTGAGCTAGCACACGCTAGCCCTCCGCGTGACCACATTACACAAACTATTTACTGACACAAACATTGTTATTCTCATAACACACCGACCCAGGCAGTAAATTCTACAGAGTGATGTGTTTTTATATTTCACCTAACGCAGTGTCAAAAAATGCAGCTATCAACTACTACAGAAAAATAACAGCTGATCTAAACTGACAACTCACCTTTAGAGAAAGCAACAACACAACAAACAACACAAAAAAATAATACATCATTAACAAAATAAAAAAATAAAAAAACAAATAAAACAACATCATAAAAAAAAAAAAAATCATTTCATAAAAAAAAAAAAAAAATGATACTGCTGTATGCACAGGTGGATTTTACAAAAATTATTATACTAAATTTACAATAATAATATGATTTAAATATATTAAATACATTATAAAATATATTACATATAAATAAATTACACATATAATACAAACAATTAGTAAAAAACAATATATATCTATATATGTTCATATACTGCAATGTAATAATATAATTAATGATTATATACATGCACATACACATGTATATACATAAAACAATAATATATAAAATAATTTATATATATATATATATATATATATATATATATATATATATATTGATTTCAGGTTCAACAAAATTTATTCAAAATTAATAAAAAATAAAAAAAAATAAAAAATAAAAAAATAAACAAAAACAAAAAATATACATATATATACATATAATAAAAAAGGGAAAAAAAATAATATTGTAGCAAAATTATTAATTTGACTTCCATGTATTATTTTAATGCATTTTGAGTATTTTGGTTCATTTTAGTACAGGCTCGCTTTTTCTTCACTTGTCTTTAACATCATAATAGAAGAATCTCATTTTCTCTGCAAGGTCATGTTAGAGGTTCATGGAAAGGTAAAAAGTAATATTCACACAGGTTTAGTAACAGTGATTGATAGTGATGACACTGTACTGATAAATGACACTCTTGCGTCTTGATCTCTCTGTTTGCACAGCAACATAATTTCAGTCAGTAAAGAGCAGGAGAAAGAGTCTGTCGACAGTCACGGTGCAGTAATGCTTCCCAGCGGGCATGTAAAGTGTAACTGGACTTATTAACGTACGTGCGGACGCAATGTAACGCTCTGCTGGCCACGTGTGCAAAGATACAGCGCGTCGACTCACAGAGCTTTCTGCCTCTTTAGCTCTATCTTCACACTCACAAACATCTTTGTCAGCACTTTCTCCTAATGAATATCAAGGGGGAACATGAGCTTGGACTGTTCTGTGTTTAACGAGGATTAATTAGCTGGTGATTAGATGAAAAGAACAAGCAAAAGCAAGCACTAACAAACGCAGATACAGAGGAACACAACAGAGAGAAAGGCAAGAGCAGGGGCGTTTCTAGGATTTTCATTTTAGGGGGGCTCAGCCCCCAATAAGGGTATGATTAAAAAAAAATATATTATTTGACTATTAGGGTAGGGTTGTATACTACTAACCTTATTGTAAACCACTATTCCATTGTATTCCCTGTATTTCATATATGGGAGTAGAAGTACTGACTGAGCCATATACAACACTGTAAAAAAAAGAAAAAAAAAAGAAAAAAAAAAGAAAAAAAAAAATTTAGATGTGCCCAGTCACTAGAAAATTTAATATATATAAATATATATATATATATATATATATATATTTTTACAATGGAGACTTCCTGATTCATTATTAGGACATTCATGTTTATCCTTTGATGATACCACTGCTTTTTCTCATGAAATGTACGTGGAAATTGGCAGACAATTAAAACAACATAAGGGTTCAATGACTGCAGTGAATCTTGGGAACACAGTGGTACTGTGTGTGAGAGGCTGTCTACGTTCTATTCTCACCTGACTTGCTCATTTGCAGACCTACTCTCGCACGACAAGAAAAAAAAGTAATGTGGTATATCCATCTACAATGAAATATAAATTATTATTATTTTTTTTTTTTTAGCTTTTTAGCCTTTATAATCAACAATACAGTTGGTTATACATCAAGTCACCCCCTGAAAATTTATTTCATTTCAAATCATTTAACTAACCAGCTAATATTCATTAAGAATACAGACAAAACATGTATTAATGCAATTGTCTATTGGCAATATGTTTAATCTATTCTATATTTATTTCTATTTATTAAAAATAACAACATGAATTATCAATTTGCCACTTCTATAAATCAATTACTTAAAAAAAAAGCCCTTTACTCTATTCGTCTCTTACTCTAATATATGTATCATGATACACTAATGATTAATTATTACTTAATTCAAAATTATATTTAATAATACAAAACAAAATAACTCCACATGATGTTTCTCTCTCTGTGCCCTTTAGTGCTTTCAGACAATGATGTGTTTCTTTAATCATTTCTGTGCATGGCTGCATAATGTAATGCCAAAATACACAATAATAAAGTAAATTAAAATAAATTATGATCGTTTTCTAAAGTACGTTTTCATGGGTGTTAATCGCTTCATTTTTGTTGGAAGAAAAAAAAACAACTATCACACTGTGATGAGGGCTGAAGGTGAACGCAGCGAAGACGTATTGGTATTGGATGAGAAACCGAACTGTGTATTGGTCCAGTAAAATTTATGTAAACTGCAATTACAAGAACTGCACCAATGCAGATGTCATATCATAGCAATCTATCAATAAATGCACACACACACACACACATACACACCTTGTACTCTCTGATGTTCGCTCTGATCGGCGCCCTGCGGATTGAAAAACGCGCTGAATCCATGCAGACTCAGATCAGGGGAGGAGCCGAAACTTGACGCAGCATGCGGCCGTTTCAAATGAGTTTTTAAAGGGGACTGAAGCGATCACAAATTAATTAATCAAATTATTTTTTAGGGGGCCTAAAAAGGGCCTAGTGACGCCCCTGGACGAGAGACAGGGTTTTGGGACATTCAGTGGAACAGCCAATCAGAGCGTTTGTGTGGGAATTAAATATGTTTTCTCTGTCTTTGTTGCCAGGCAAACTTTTCAGTGTAGGGATCATAAGGTGTTATTGTTAACTAAAACTGAAACTAAAACCATGAAAACTAAATGAAATAAAATAATGATAAAATATTATATATAAAATGTATAAATATTTTAAAAATAGTTTTTATTTATTACAACTATTTGAAAACCTGTAATCTGAGGGTGCCAAAAAAAAAAAAAAATTTAAAAATTTCAAACCTGAGAAAATCATCTTTAAAGTTGTCCAAATGAAGTTCTTAGCAATGCATATTACTAATCAAAAATTATGTTTTGATATATTTACGGTAGGAAATTTACAAAATCTTTAATGGAACAGGATCTTTACTTAATATCCTAATGATTTTTGTCGTGAAAGAAAAATTGATCATTTTAACCCATACAATGTATTGTTGTCTATTGCTACAAATATACCTGTGCTACTGATGACTGCTTCTGTGCTCCAGGGACACATATAAACATTAAACACTGACTAGACAGCCAGAACATCAAAGAGACAGAAAGAAACTACTTATAATCATACAAAACTACCTAGCAACCACCAAGATCATCTTAGCAACTTCATGTCATGCCTGACAGCACACATTAAACATGATAAAAATCAATATAAAACGACGCCTTTCTGCCATGGCTTTTTGCTTTATTGTTATTCCGCGTGAGAGAAACTAAACTCTGACTTTAGCCCAGAAGATTGAAGATCTTTACTCGGGGTCATTTTCTCAGAAGTCTCTATTTGCTCCATAATTTCAGTGATTTTTCTAAAAGAAACAATTGATCTGGTTTGACATTTTTGGTAACACTTTACAAGGTCTCTTTTGTTAACATTAATGCATTAGTAAATATAATCTAACAATGTTTGTTAACAAAAATGCAATTGTTCATTGTTAATTCAAAGTGCATTAACTAATGTCAAAAGACACAACTTTGATTTTTAAAAATGCAAGTACATTTTGAAATTAACTAACAATGAATTCACTTGAACTAACGAGGTGTTACCATGATTTTTCTGTCAAATGCATGATCATAAGATCGTATTGTTTGAAGTTTGAGCTGTTTACCATATTTCACAGATGTATTTAAAATCCTACCCCTTTCATTCCAAGAAAAGTCTGGCGATATGAAGGAATTTTGTGTGCTGAGTTTTCATTGAATTTTGCATTGCATTTTGTTGTTTTTACAGTTAACGAAACATATCAACAATAACTTTCTGCCAGGATATTATCTATTTTTCTATCCAGTTTTTTCTTACTGTTGATAAAATGCACAGTTAGTGATTAAAAACAACAAAAACGTCTCCTCTATCAAGAAAACTCCCCTTCACTCTTCTGTCTTCACACACACTGATTCTGCTGCGTCTGTAACATCCTGCATGTTCAGAATCAAACATCTGATTTCAAAGCGGGTCTGCTGTCGTACGGCTCGTGTTACTGAGTCCAGTCGCGTCTCTCCGGTCCTGCAAACAGCCTCTGTCCAGTGGATTAGATGACAAGACTACAGCTCTAATTATAGATTATCGACTCCGAACAAAACACACACTCTCTGCTCCTGCTGAGAACACGAGGAACGGGAATCTTTCTGTGTACGGGACATTCTTCCAGCGGGACATTCAGTGAGTTTAATGTGTGCATTAACACTAAACATGGATTTCCATCCCATGTGTGCTTTATGCTGGTTAGAGTCAGTCTAACTTGTGAATACGCATGAGATTTGGTCAACATGATCTTTCTGATTTACCTGGTCATCCAAAACACAACATATGATGTGACAGCAATACTGGACTTTTGAAAAACTAACTATTAATTGTATGAGCATAGTTTATTTAGTCAAGGTTTATCACACACACTGAAAAAAAAAAAAAAAAAACATTTCCAAAAAATCTATTTTATTGCGAATATAAGTAAGCCTGTATTTTGTCTTGCTGCAATGGCAGATTTTTACACTTGTTTATACTGATGTAGCAGGGTTATTGTAGTTTAACTTAAAAAAAAAAAAAATTGTTACTTTAAACAAAATAAATATTAACTTAAACAAAATGTAAAACAAAATTAACTTAATTTATATTGTACTAAAATAATTAAAAGTCAAACTAAAATAAACAAATATATATATTTAAAATGGAAACATAAAAACTAGTTCAAAATATTAATAAAAAAAAAACATTAACATGCAAAACATACATATTATAGATGCATCCTCTGAAAAGACTTAATATTTCATCGATTGTGGCTTCTCAAGTACATTTATTGAAAATGTATTGAAATTTAGATGTTTAAACTGGACAACAAGGCGTTAAAGACTTCAGACACACCACACATACTGTATATGAAGTAGTGTCTGAAACCGTAGTGTAATAACTGTGGTGTGAAATGTTATTTATTTAGCATTTTTCTGTATGCACCGGGGGTCTGAGAGTAATGCAATTTCGATTCTCTGTATGAATGTACTGTACATGTGGAAGAATTGACAATAAAGCAGACTTGACTTGACTTGAGATGCTTTTATCCAAAGCAACTTACAGTGCATTCAGGCTATGCATTTTTTTTTTACCAGTATGTGTGTTCCCTGGGAATTAAACCCACAACCTTTTGCACTGCTAACGTAATGCTCTACCACTGAGCCACAGGAACGTGTGATTTTCTTTCTTAATAGCACACAGAACATCCCATGATGGTTTCCTTGAGATAATCGAACTGTCCCTCACAGGAAGCTGCTGTATATCCGTTCGTTCACACTAATGGATGCACACACATGCGTTTCCTCATCTACGGCTCTCATCCTCATCCTAATCCGTAGATCTCTGATTCACAATAAATCAGCCAGACATGAAGGAGAAATCAGGAGAGAGAAACTACATTTCCATTTCCTGAATGAACCAGCAGTGATTACAGGGAACCAAAACACACATCGCTTTCAGTGCAAAGAAATGCATGACTACTCACAACGCATCATGCAAATGTGCAAATGTAATGAGAGATTTTTAAACTTAAGTCTTAATAATCTTTAATCATTTCCCAAAAAAAATCACAGTTCTAGATGCCGTTTGCTACATCAATTTGAAGCATTTCAATGCACTGAAACCACACACATACACAGGTTTAAGTGCGCTCATTAAACCTCCTGTGTTAATGTTTCTTTCCTAATTTACTGTTTGCTTCTAGAGTCGCAGTCCTGATGCTCCCGGACCTGATTACAGTAATTACAGCTGCTCATAACGAGGCGCTGCCGCTCCCCACAACCCTCTGAAGACCTGTGAATATAATCAAATCCTCAAATATAAACCGCAGCAGTTTGCTGAAGACGCTGAAACACAGCTGAGTAGAACATACACATAGATATCACAAAAACAAAAAAAAAAATAATAGAAAAATAGTGATATAAAAACACTCTATAAAAACACACTATATACACACACACACAGCGTCTCCCCCAGCACCTCATTATATATCATGTACATGTGATTACACGACTTAAAACAGAAGACCAGGGAAGACCTGCAGCAATATTCACTCACAGATCAGCACTTTGGACTTCTTAGGAGTTAAAACTTAAGTTAAAAACTCGTATAATGCATAATCTAATTTGCCTTGAAAATGTGAAACAGATGAGTTCATTGCAACGGAAAACCTAAACTAAACTCCTCAAAAACAAGTTATTGATGTCAAACATCACTTTGGTGTTTATAATTTTGAACAGTACAGTTACAGGGGGGTAAAATGGGGTAAAAGTACACAAAAGCACCAGTCTTCAGTGTCACATGATCTTCAGAAATCATTCTAATATGCTGATTTGCTGCTCAAGAAACATTTCTGATTATTATCAGTGTTGAAATCAGTAATATTTTTTGTGGAAACTGTCATACATTTTATTTTTCAGGATTCACAGATGAACTGAAAGTTCAAAAGAACAGCATTTATTTGAAATAGAAATATTTTGATAAATTTTACATTTCTTAAACATACTGTAACCTTTGATCAATTTCGTGTATCTTACAGTGTTAAAAAATGGATCATTTCAGTCTGATCTGAACAGAGAGAGGCTGCAAAACTGATATAAGACTGAATGTATGACTATATCTGATGCAAGAAACCATAAATAACATTGTAAGTAAAATGCTAAAAATAAAATGAAATGCAAAAAAAGATGATCTGACCTCTTCTGTTCTACCTGCATAATAAACAGAGAGCATTATAGTGTGGAATCAGCAGCAAGAGCTAAACAGTTTTAACAAGAACACAAGCACTGTGAACAATCGATGGTGTCACAGGTGCATTTCCACCTACTCGCTCGTGACCCTCACACACACACACACACACACACACACACACACACACACACACACACACACACACACACACACACACACACACCCAGTGTGTGTGGGACAGCGACTGAAAACACTCTAATAACACGTGACAGCACTCATTACAACAGTCCTTTCTGAAGTGTGAAGGTGGTTAGAGAAGCATGTGATGCACTCATCTGCATACCGCTGTCTTAAAGCGACAGTACACCTACAAACAATCATTTACTGAGCACTAAAGGATCAGTTTTGAAGAACGAATGCATTTTAGCATACAAGCCTGATGTGATATCAATAAGTCATACGGACTACTTCTAAGACATTGTAGAATATTTATGGCTATGTTTTTCACCATGCTTTTTAATTGCATGAACATCCAGCTATACTTCTGTAATCCACTGAAGATGGACTAGACATCCACCGGACATGAGAGTGAGTTTTTCTTTTTTAGTGATCTCTATCATCTTACTTACACACACTCATCAGATGGTGTGTGTGTGTGTGTGTGTGTGTGTGTGTGTGTGTGTGTGTGTGTGTGTGTGTGTGAGTTCAGTAAGACTATAAAACTGAATCTGGAAGCTGAAGGTCCTGAGGGTTTCTCAGTCGACCAATCTGTCAAAACTCTTTCTTTCGCTCGGTTGGTCGGTCAGGGGGGTCGGTCGTGCGAGAGAGAGAGAGAGAGAGAGAGAGAGAGAGAGAGAGAGAGAGAGAGAGAGAGAGAGAGAGAGAGAGAGAGAGAGAGAGAGAGAGAGAGAGAGAAAGAGAGAGAGAGAGAGATGGACACACCAGTGAAGAGGGCAAGTGTTCAGGACGGGACACACCCAACTGAAAGAGATAGAACCAATACATAACTATTGTTCAAACACACACACACACACACACACACACACACACACACACACACACACACACACACACACACACACACACACACACACTAATGACGACACAAAAATAAATAATAATAATAACATCACCATATTTAAAAGGATATTATATATACAGATATTATTATTATTATTATTATTATTTATACAATATGCTATTAATAAGACTACTATTTTTATATATAATTACATAATAATTAATATTAATTCTAATTATAAAACACTAAATAATAAATTTCCATAAACAAAAAAAATACATAATATCAATACTGTATATGTACTACTCGAAACACTCACAATGCTTTGTTTTCTATTCATTCTGCTCTGTTATAGTCTATAATTCTACATTAATGCTCACCTTTAAGATAAACTACAGACACATCAGCCAATGAGAGAATGAACCATCAAAAACACAAAGTGCAGAAGAAGAAAATGTCTGAAAGAAAACACTAAGAAATACATAATATCATTTTAATAAAAAATCTCCTTAAAATACCATCAAAAACACAAAGTGCAGAAGAAGAAAATGTCTGAAAGTAAACCCTCAGAGGGACGCAGAGGATGTTTGTGATCTTCACACAGGTCAGGATGTTCTGAGACACACCGGTGTGTGTGTGTGTGTGTGTGTGTGTGTGTGTGTGCTTTATGAGCATGTTAGGACAGTGTGCTTGACTGATGCTTTTATTAGTGCTGTGACACACATGCTGCAATAAATATAGTTAATAAACTACTAAACCGACCCTGATGAGCTTCTAATGGGTCATGAAAGCAACAGACCTATATACAGAGTTATAAATACAGATAAACATTGTTTGGCTCAATTAAATTACATTAAATATTGTGAAAAGCAAGAGGATAATGAGATGACTGATCATACAAAACTCCAGGGCTTTATTATCTGTTTCTTGCTGACACAATCATGCATGTCATCTTTCATTCAGCTGATCTATGTAAATGTATGTAAATTAAATGATGACGAAGGCATTCAGTAATAAACACATGCATACATATAAACACTCAAATATGATTTATTCCCACAGTGTGGAGGTATCAAAATTCAATACTTTCAACTTAAACTCCCTCATTAAACCACCTGCTTTTTTCATCTAAATTGACCAAATAAAAATACCGAAGGACAGATGGCTAGATACCAACACACGCACACACACACCAAAATGCCACACACACACACACACACACACACACACACACACACACACACACACACACACACACACAAACACACACACACACACACACACACACACATTCACAGGTTTTATTCTGTACAAGCTGTACATTCTATTGCCCGACACCTAACCCTACCCCTTACAGGAAACTTTGTGCATTTTTACTTTCTCAGAAAAACTCATTCTGTATGGTTTATAAGCGTTTTGAAAAATGGGGACATGGGTTATGTCCTCATAAGTCACCCTCTCCTTGTAATACCTGTGTCATACCCATGTCATTATACAATGTTGTGTGTCTGAATATGTCACAAAAACACACACACACACACACACACCACACACACACACACACACACAAATACACACACACACACACACACACACACACATAATAAAATGCATTGCGTACAGCTTGTCAAACACCTCAAACCTACAAAACAAAACCAAAGATCAGTGTTTGCTCAAGAACAATCAAGATCTGACAAATTTTTCCAGTCCAATCAGCTCCCGATGGATAAAATACAATTTCATCTCAGTGAATATCCAGTTTCACTCAAAAATATATAATTTTACAAAGGGAAAATGGGTTGCAAAATGTAAACTTCTTTTTATGTTGGCTTCATCTCAGGCTGTTGTGACTGAAATAGCAGCTTTCAGTGCAATTCAACCCATGAAACAGCAACAGAAAAAGGTCTTCATTTATGCAGTTATGTGATGTTTTTCCCTCTTACTTGACGATTGTTCCTTGACCCACAAAACTGGGCTTTACCTCCCTGACTGACAGACAGAGTGATACTGAAGACACAGTCCTCTAAATCACTTTAAATGTCCCACAACCTGCAGCCAGACTGACATTTCCCTTTAACTACACAGAAATGAGTTCACCTCTAAATGTAACACTACCAGACCAATTTTGAAATAATTAAAATGTTTAATGTTTTTGAAAGAAGTCTCTTCTGCTCACCAAGTCTGCATATATTCGATCAAAATGCATCAAATTTTTAAAAATATTATTAAAGTTTAAAATAGCTGTTTTCTATATGAATCTATGTTAAAATGTAATTTATTTCTGTGATGTGCAGCTGTATTTTCAGCATAATATTTTTATTCAAAATTATCAAATTAACTCAATAAATCATTCAAAAATCACAATTTCATAATCAAGAAACATTTCTGATTGTTAGCAATGTTGACAAATACAAATATGGGGTTTGGAGATTTTTGTTGTAAAAAATCAATACTTTTATTCATCAAGGATGCATTAAATTGCTCAAAAGTAAGGACATTGATAATGTTACAAAAGTTTTCTATTTCAAATAAATGCTGCTCTTTTTAACTTTCTATTCATCTGTGAAACCTTCAAAAATAAAATGCATCACAGTTTTCACAAAAAATTGAGCAGCACAACTGTTTTCAACATTGATAATAATAATAAATGTTTCTTGAGCAGCAGATCATCATATTAGAATGATTTCTGAAGATCATGTGACACTGAAGACTGGAGTAATGATGCTGAAAATACAGCTGCACATCACAGAAATAAATTACAGTTTAACACATATTCACATAGAAAACAGTTATTTTAAATTGTAAAAATATTTACAATTTTTTTTACTGTTTTTGATATAAATGCAGTTTTGGTGAGCAGAATAGACTTCATTTTTAAAATATATATATTAAAAAAAAATCTTAATTATTCCAAATCATTTTGGCCAAGCTTTTCTACAAATGAACAGCTGAAACATGAAAAAAAGCTATTCTGATGCAAAGAAAATGGAAAGAGTGGAACAAAAAAGCTCATAGTTGGTTATCAATGAATAATGATTATATTTGAGTCTATTCATTACACAAATCTATTATATTACATCAGAAGACCTGGACTGACATTCACATCCACACTAAAAGCTTGAACTGATTCTTTGGTCACTATAAACCAATGCTTCAGCTCATCAGAAAGTGCATATTTATGAGGTGCGTCTCCTTCATCAGTGTAATGGTGTGGCACACTAACAGCTCCATATAAACCAGCCGAAGTGCCTCATGAATCAGACTGTGTTCATCTGGTGCAGGGCCGAATGCCCGGACGCGTCTCTGTCGGCCTGAAACCATGCTGCTTTTTTCACAGCAAACTTAAACGTTGGTGCCTGATTCACACCTGAGCTGAGAGCACACACACACACACACACACACACACACACACACACACACACACACACACACAGTCTACCTGGCTCTGTAATGATGGGTATTAATCAGAAAACTGCTGATGCTGGTTACAGAAAGACAGCAGCGACCAAAAGGCAACATAAGACATGAGTTTTATAACACAATGTCGTCACATGAGAGACGTGTGTATCATATATATATATATCTGTTCTCAGAGTGTTCTCACTCACACAATATAGCTTTATCTCCTTTTGGTGAGTAAATGAAGACTGCATAAAATTGCATCTTTTCCACAAATGTTAGTGAAGACTAAAACTGTAAAAACGGGGAAACTACACTGCATAAAATGACGGTAATGTTAATGGTTAAAATATTATAAAAACACTGCAGTAAAAACCTAATAAGTGGTTAATGGTAAGTTTCCATACAGTGAGAAAGTGTAACAAATCTAATGGGACATCTAATGGGAATTTTACAATAAAATATTGACTTTGGAAGTTAAGTAAAATTGACAACATCTTATTTTTTTTTTTTGACAATTTCCTTTGTGACTGCTTACAACTGATTTTTTTTTTTTTTTTTTTTGAGTTTCTTCTTATTTTTATCTCATCAGTTATATACATTAGGTTTGATTTTTTTATGTTTTTAATTTAATGTCTAATGCATTATGTTATGGTGTTTTGTATGTACCTTCTATAATAGTATATAATTCAACATGTAATGAACTTTAATTCATCAAGTGGTTTTCTCTTTATCATCTGTGTTTTAAGGTAGCTTTATGGTAGCAGTATATTATAAAAGGTACAAAGCACATATTAAAAATAAAGCAAAATAACTAAATAAATATATACATTTTAAACTCATTTTTTACTGTAAATTTATGTTCAACCTGCAACACTTAAAATGAAGCTATCATATTTTTCATGGTAAAGTTCTAGCAACCATAGCTAAAAAATGTAACAGCTTCAATTGCATATGTTTGTGAAATACTCACATCAGGACTCTCATCGTTTAACTTTACTGCATGTTATTTGGTGAACATCAGCACCTCTAAAACACAGTGTCAGCGGCAGTTTTGAGTCATTTATTTATTTAACTCATCCTCTCTGGTTTCCAGACTGTCTACTACGATTAGCAGGTTTTGCTGACTTGAGCTTGTTACTCTGCAGTTTTCTGCCAACGTGGAAACATAGTGGTTCAGACACATCTGCAGTTTAAATACATTTAAAAAAAAACACCTTACTATTGACTACAGTCCTGTTCCTACTGCCAAATCAACACATAATGTGCTTCTAGTTTAAAATATAGCATTAAGTACAGCATTTTTATACATAGCGTCCCAAAGCAGCTGAACAGATTTGACTGAGACTAAGACGACTGTGGCATGGAAAGAAAGCTTTGGAGGACCATGAAGAAACTAATCCTGTATCTACACCCACACGGCTGCTAATGTAACCAGATACAATCCAGATGCTCAGGATCCATGATAACATCGACTAATGAGTCCATTGTTTAATTAAATATAATTATGATAAAAGTAAACCAGAAAACGGGAAACAAGTTCATCAGATAGGAAGATAAAAACTGCATATATGGAGAAATGGGGAAAAAATGATTAATTTTCAGTTGTGAAGACAAAAAGATAATAAAACAGATGCCTAAAAAGGCAATATGATGTCAGGTAAATAAAGACTGTGATTTTATTACAGTCCTGAATAAAAAGTTTAATATGCACTATTAATTTAATTTTACCATTAATTAAGAGAATTAAGAACACCATTAAGAGTCAATGTTGCTGTTTTGGGCTGGTTGAGGTGGTATTTTTGATATGTTTTAACTCCCAAAAATTTTACTTAAAAAAAAGAAAAGAAATCACAACAATTTCCAAAATGCACCAAACAGATGAGTATTGTTATAAACACTGGTGACCAACGCAACAACTTTTAAGTGAAAAAAGTTATTATTTGTGTATCATTTCTGGAAATAATCACTCAAAACCTGAGGTGCCTGGGATCAATCAGTCCCAAACTGGAAAAACTGAAAATAAAAAGAATAAAATGTGCTAATTGAAAAAAAACTAGTTGATAAATGATGGAATCCAATTTGCGGTAATAATACTCTCTCCAGGTCAAAATACCGTAACAACTAGTATGATGATTGTGCATCATTCTCTAACTATAAATGATCTTTCTTTCCATTCTTTCTGTATCTAATGACCTAGTGTCAGAGTTTTAAATGTGAACTGAGTGTAAATGCAGTTCCTGCTCATGCATCTGTGTCTCAGGACTGCTGTGAGATTCACGGGAGCTGTTCACATGCCGCGGTGCTGAAACCAGCGCCTCACATTGCCTTCAATGAGCCGCTGACTCACGCTTAATTGAGTGAGATTAGACGCGGTCGGAGGGTAATGCTGTGAAGATACACGCACTGGTATCACCGTACGCTTCAAAACAGGGTCGCTGGTGAGCACGTCTACATCTGCAGCTGATATCACCAAACATGCAGTAAATACATCATTAAACTTTAATACAACCCACAACGGTACACGATACATTAATCATGGTGCAGATAATCACTCAGGACCACAAAGTAATGCCACAGTATATGATTGTAATGGTGATTTGAATCACGGAAACTGAGCATATGCATACTTTCTGATTCAGTTCTTGATTAAACAGTGTTTTTACAGCATGTTTCGGTGATTGCAGACATTTGTTTGTCATTCTGCCTTCTGTGTTTCGCTCCGATGTTGATCACGGGTTAATAATACAGTACGAGTTACAAAAGATCCAGATCCAGGATGTGGAGAGAATGAGAAACAACGTGAGCTCTGGACAAGCGAAAACAAGGGAATGTGAAACTAAATCTCTTACAGGCTTAAAATGCACCTCTAAATGACATTCGGTTGGATTTCTTCAGCTTGTAACAAGAGTCTTCAATCCCAACACATTGTGAGCATGAAATCTGAGCATGAAACGATTCTCCGGGTAAATAATAACTATCAATATCACAAAACAAGCTTTCAGAGTGATATAATGAACCACCAAAAAGGCACTCAGAATCATATTCTGTTGATAAAACGATCTGCCAATTAAACATCTGTAACTGTGTTAGATTCAAAACAGAAGCACGGAAGACGACAGCTTCAGTTTGTGATGATTCATTTCACCTGGATACTAACTGAAATATTAATACCATTAAAAGCTTTAAGGCATCTTCTCAGACAGATATAATGACCAAGCAGAAGGAAAATGCGCCATCTTCTATTGCTAAAAATGCATGAAATGCACAACAAGTGTTCATTCAGAAGAACAAGATCATCAATTACATTAAAAAAAAAACATAATGACACATATCAGTACAAAAACCAACTATTCACATAAATAAATCTTAATACAAACCATTCAAATAAATAAACAATTCATCAAAACCAATAAAAGAGACATACAATAATCTAGCAGAAGAAATGTCACATCTTCTTCTATTAATACAGAAGATCAATCCTGCAACTCTATAAAGATGACAAACATTTAAACGCTTTTCCACAAGGAACAGAAGCCAAAAGAACATTACGCCTCAACACAATGATCATGAAAGGGTTCTCTGGGCAGATCTGGCTCTAAACTGAACAATTAATACCATTAAAAAAGCTTTAATCTTCTTAGAATGACATAATAAGCAACCAGAAGGAACGGCACCATCTTCTGTCAAAAATAACTTCTGTCAAACGCATGAAATGCATCAGATGACACTTCATTGCTGTGTACCACTCCTTATCTGTTAAGAACAAGAGCCTAGTCCCAAACAGAATGATTCACTGCAATTTAAGAGGTTACTTTGGGTGGCTAACAAGGCTTCTTTAAACTATCTGAGGAAAAGTCACATCATCTTCTACACTATATCAACTGTAAACATGACAAACATGAAACGCTTAAAGAATCTTCTTTGAATGATATAATAAGCAACCAGAAAGAAAATTGTCTATTGCTAAAACACATGCAAAGTAAAAAACAACAACAACAATGTCCCAAACAGAATGATTCATTGCGTTATAAAAGTTTTTTTGGGTAGATATGATTCTGAATCCAACTATTCATATAAACAAGCAAAAGAAAAGTCACATCATCTTCTACTACAGTACATCAATCCTGCCACTCAATGTGTTAAACGTGAAGCACTTCTCCAAAAGGAAAAGAAGCATGAAAGGGATCTTTTGGGCAGATCTGGCTCTAAACATATCTATTAATATCATTACCATTATTGCTATTGCTATTGCTTTAATCTTCTTAGAATGATATAATGAGCAACCAAAGGAGCTGCACCATCTTCTATTATGATAACTTGTGTAAAATGCATGACATGCACAACAGAAATGCAGCAGATAATAATTCACTGTCAACCCTTTACCATGAAGAACAGGAGCCTAAAGTCACAAACAGAACGATTCACTGCAGTATATGAATAATTCTTTGTGCAGATATCCATTTAAACAAAGTATTTTAAGAGAAACAGAATAAAGAGAGGAAAAGTCACATCATGTTCTATCACTAGAACAATCCTGCCACGCTGTAAGCGTGAAGTGCTTCTCAAGAAACACAAGAGGATGTCAATGAAAGGGTTCTTTGGGCAGGTCTGGCTCTAATCTGAACTATTCATATTAAAGAAACACCAAGGATCCATCCCTTTGTTCGACTGATATAAAGGCGAAACAGAAAGCATCCCGTCTTCTGTCGCCACCCTGTAAACATCTCATCAAGTGCGCGCACGAAAGCGAGAGGATGCCAGTGAAGCTCCAGAAGCTCTTTGTTGTGATGGTACTCACACGTAAGCGTGGTAGATGAACGCCCATCCGCGAGGTCTCTCCAGAACATTGTAGAGGAAATTCTGCAGGCGTCGGTAGAACGCGTTGCGCTTCGGCGGCCTCTTCCCGGAGATGCTGGAGCGCTGTTTGCTCAAGATGCTGCCGCGCTTCGTCGCCTCCGCGCCCGCGATCAGCAGCGCGCCGTCTCGGCTCGATTCCGTGGCGCCCGCCTCCAGTCCCACGAAGCCCACCTTCAGCTTCTTCTCGGCCTGCGGCGCGGGATACACGCCGCCGTTGCGGGATTTCTGCACCATGCTGGAGATGCTGCTGTCGTCATGGAGATCCGCTGCTGCTGATGCTGCGGTTCTTCCGCCCTTCACCAGGTGCGAGCATCACTGCGCGGCGCTGAGGAACGAGAAGCCAATAGCGACGCGAAGACGATCTGCAGCCTCTCTCTCTCTCTCTCTCTCTCTCTCTCTCTCTTTCTCTCTCACACACACACTCACTCTCACTCTCTCTCTTTACACAGGTTTACCTCTCCCTGGAGAACTAGTTTTGGTGTTGCGAATGTAATTAGTCCTGTTTGGGTTTCCAAGGCGAGCATCTTACAGGCATTATCGATTCTTGTTTTTGTTCTGAATCCCGTTTTAATAGATAAATAACCTTTCTGTATTGCCCATAACAGCCTTCAGACTAGCATTACCGGCTTAGGCTGAATTAAACGATTATTATTATTATTTGAGGTAAGCAACGTTTGATTATTATTATTTATTTTTTATTTATTCATTTTTTTATTGATTATTATATTTATTTATTTCAGTTTGCATTTTTATTGCATGACCTGTTCGGGTTTCAAAAGCAAGCATCATACACGTCCTTATAGCCATCATCGATTTTTGTTTTTGTTCTGAATCCAGATTTAATAGATAATGCCCTTTCTGTAATCACCTGTAATTGTTTAATTAGCTGGTTTAAATTGGTCACCACTGCTTGATTCCAAAACCCTCTAAAACCATTTCATTCATTATTCAATCATTATTTATAATATTTATTCATTATTTTACAGCAGAAAAGGAATGCTTTTATTTTTTCAGTTTGCTCTTATATTGCATGGCCTGTTTGGGGTTTTCAAAGGCAAGCATCATACACTGACTTTATAGCCAGAAGTAATGTTTGTTTGCAAATCCAGGTTTAATAAATGCCCTCTCTGTAATTGCTTATGATGGTTTTATTAGCTGGTCACCCCTGCTTGATCTCAAAACACTCTAAAACCAGATTTATTCAGTAAAATATCTGTAAGAATAAGTTAAAAATGTTTATGTATATGTCTGGCAATTTATTGCACATTTAAATTGTTAGGCCTGATCTGTTAGCTGAATTGATGGTGTTATATCCATGTTCAGTCTTAAAGACCATTCACCATAAAAGATCCATATAAGAAAATCAAACTATTAGTCTCAAATTTAAACATACACACACACACACACACACATACGCGTGCTTTCCTGAATGCCAAGATCATGGTTTTTATATGTAATTTTAATTTTTATTTATTTATTTGCGTGTGTGTGTCATCGCTCAAGATCATTTCAAAAATACAAAGATAATTGTTGATTTTTTTTTTTTTTTTTTTTTTTCTTAAAATTATTGATTTTGTATTTTAATTCACAAAAAAATAAAATGCTTTTCTGAACACCAAGATCATGGGTTCAATTCCCAGCAAAGTTCACATGCATTAACTGATAAAAAAATTTACACCTTAATTGAAACACATATTTCTTGTGATAAAAGCATGTTAAATGCTTTAATGTAAATACCTTCAGATGCTATTTTTGGTCTGTGTATCTGTTTTAACCGTGAAATTCGTGGGTCAAACTGACCTGTTAACATCATAATTGTAATAAAAAATATAATAAATGTTATTATAATAAATGCGTGTCCCACAACACCCCAGACCCTAAATGAGAAGTTTCAAGAAAAACATTATTTAATAACTGTGGGTCAAACTCAACTGGAATATAATCTGATGGTTAAAGACCAATACGTTTAATTCTGATGGCCAGCGCACATCTTCACATAGACTTGAAGGTTAATACTGGTTTGATCAGATCACTTACAGTAACTGTGAGCCACTGTGATGCAGAACTTACCCAATAACAGAGAGTTCAGATGATCTAAAGGCAGATGCATCATTCTCTCATGGCCTTCTATATTTAACAGCATCTTCACTGCAGCTTCATTCCAGACATTCATCTCAGTCATCGACTCCTCAACAACCTCAGAACAATTTATCTATTACTGAAAACTTGCCTAACAAACCTTATCTACCCTCTAACTATCCCTCCTCCTGTTTTTTCCCATCTATTAATGAAAACTTTGCCTAACAACCTAAGTGTCTGCCTCGTGATGAATTGTTTGTTGTTTTCCTTAAGTGTCTGCCAAATGAATAAATGTATACTGGAGTTCTCTGAGAATGGAAACTGTAATATTCTTAATTGACAAAAATAATAAATAATGTAAAATGCAAGTATAATGCCAAAATTGAAAATATATCAAAAAAGTGAAAGAAATATATATTAATTAATATGCTGTATACACACACACACACACACACACACACACACACACACACACACACACACACATACAATATGGACAAAGTATTGAGACACCCCCTTGTAATGAACAGGTTTGACTACTTTAGTAATTTCCATGAGTTCAAATCTTAATGTTTAAGCATATAATGATATTCTAAGGAATTGGTGGCTTTTAATTTTATAGCAACAGTTTGGACAGGACCCTTTTCTATTCTAACATGACAGTGCCTCTGTGTATAAAGCAAGGTTAAAAAAGAAATGTGACTTTAAATGCTGACCTTCAGCCAAAAACACCAATGATTTGTACATACAAAAGTATTGGAACACCCTCTTCTTTAGAACAGAAAAACGCACTTCCAAAAATTCATCTAAAAAAAAATAAAAATAACACATCTATTCAAAAATTTTATTAACATCTCAAAACAAACAGTACCCATTGAGGAAATAAATGTCTCCATCAAGAAATTAGTTTAAAGATACCATTTATTATAAAAACACAATAAAGACATTGAATCCATCTGAAAATTCTGTTGAGGATAAAAACACAATAAAGCCATTGCGGCCCTCGATGTTAATTTAATGTTGAGGATAAAAAAACAACAAAAACACACAGTAACTCAAAAATAATTTAATCTGCAGACCAGTCAAGTTAATACACAAACAATCAATTCTTCATACCAGTCAAGTTCTGACTCAATCAATCATTTCTTTAATTCACAAATTCGGGATTCTGCAGACCAGTCAAGTTCTGACTCAATCAATCATTTCTTTCTGGCACCATCATGAAAAAACACAAAACCAAACTTTTCCAAAAAAACTATAAAAAACAAAAATCACAAAAATACCAATAAAATCATAATAAACATATATTAATATTGGTATTCATGGAAATTACTAAAGCAGTCAAACCAGGGGGTGTCCCAATACTTTTGTGTATATAATGAAATGAACAAAACTATAAACCAGATGTTTCAAAATGATTTGCCTGCTTAGATGTTTAGGTTTTTCAGGGTGAAATGTGATTTAGACTGACTTTGAATGGTCCAGTTCAATCTAATGCATGTCAAAATCACATTGTCATCTGCTCTTCTCTGCACTGTTGAATAGTGATGGTTAGAGGTGAGCTGGTGTCTCACACTGGGGAATATGACGGTATTGACGTATTATTGATCACGATCTGAGCTCTCTGTGGAAACCAATGGCCCAGCAGCACATTCACTTCCCGCGAGAGAAAGCCAAGAATCACGAGGAATTCAACAAACCAAACATTTGTGTTCTGACGAGCACTAAGGGGACCGTAAAGAAAACAGGGCCAGAAAAGCTTATTTATCAACAAAACGGCTGCGATAATTCATCAATATCTGAGCGTGTTTGTCGGGATGGAGGAGATGAAGAACGAAGGCAGCGCTGCTTTTCATCGCTTCTGGGTTGCGTTGCCATGACAACATCTCAGCTAACAATGAGTTCAGGTTGTGTTCATCATCTTTACAGTACAGACGGCTAACAGCGATTCTCCTATGATGACAGGAGAAACATAACGTCATCAATCATAAAACATCCTCAGATTCTCAGATTCAGCAAACACTGCTGATGGACATGAAATACTTACCATTTGCATTTTTATTAAATTACTGTCCTTTAATGTATATATACATATGTATATATATATATATATATATATATATATATATATATATGTATGTGTGTGTGTGTGTGTGTGTGTGTGTGTAAGCTTTGTCACGAAAGCTGAATAAATAATAAAACCATTAATCTAAATTGAGATTTATACATCATCTGAAAGCTGAATAAATAATATTTTCATTGATGTATGGTTTATTAGGAGGATAATATTTGATTGAGATACAACTATTTGAAAATCTGGAATCTGTGATATAAAAAAAAATCAAAATATTAAGAAAATCATCTTTAAAGTTGTTCAAATGAAGTTCTTAGCAATGCATATTACTAATCAAAAATTAAGTTTTGATATATTTACAGTAGGAAATGTATCAAATATCTTCATGGAACATGATTTTTTACTTAATATCCTAATGATTTTTGGCATAAAAGAAAAATCAATAATTTTGACCCATACAATGCATTGTTGTCTATTGTTTCAAATAAACCCCAGAGACTTAAGACTGCTTTTGACCTGCAGGGTCACATTTGTCAAGCTCTGTCATAACTATATCATAAACCACAAATAATATAATATTTTCTTTCTTTCAGGCTTTCTGCTTCAATTATATACATTAACATCATTATTTTTCCATAAAGCTGCCTTAAATCAGTATGCATTGGGAAAAGCTCTGTACAAATGAATATGATTGATGTAATTAGAGCAGAACTAGCAGAAATATCTCAGGGTCAGAAAGATGTTGTAATGATTTGAGCTTTTGTTGATCATCAGTGACGCTGAGAGCAAGAGTCACACAAATTAATCGTTTAAATCGGTTAGAGTTACCATGATGACCGGCTTCAAAGACGTTCTTTATTCCGCAGAACATGAAATAAAAAATATCTCCATGCGTTTTTGTTTTGTCCATATGTGAAAGTCAGTGGGACTTAAAACACAAAAAACCAAAAAATTTATATCTTTCTCTCAGGCCTTCCACTCCAAAATCTCATCAAATTTTAGATTTTTTTCTTTCTTTCAGGCTTTCTGCTTCAAAATTTCATTTTTAATTCAATGTATGACTTGCTGTTTTTCTGTAATTACTTGAGACACAAACTACCAATTTCGGAGCGAAAACTGTTTTAAAGTAAATCCTGCATCATTTATACTTCAGATCTCAAAAAATATATTTAAAAATAAAATTACTGAATTTTGTCAGTGTATATAAACTCAAAATTGTGACAAACTCTGAATTGAAATATAAGCTCAGAAATTAGATATATAAACTCAAATTTTTTAGACATAAAACTCACAGTTGTGTGTGTGTGTGTGTGTGAGAGAGAGAGAAACCTGCTGCGGTCCAGAACAGAGGTCACAGCATCAGAAGATCCTGCTGGCTCACACGGGACACAGACACAGACGTGAACTGCTAACGTACCTTCAGTGCAGTCAGTTTGTTTAAAAGCATCTGCTAAGAGCATAAATGTAAAAGTTAATAAATATTACTTTCTAATGCCATTACATTTTTTTTTTTGAAGTGAAGAAAGTTGAGGGAATAGACTTCATCTGTCCGCTAAAAATAAACAAAATCTCCAGCATCACTTATTTGCAGATGACATTTGTGTTTTCTGATTAAAAGACATGCAGATATTTTTAGGTGTGACTGAAGACTCAGATGCTTTGTGGGTTGCAGTGTGTGTGTGTGTGTGTGTGTGTGTGTGTGTGTGAGAGAGAGTGTATATGTTCTGAACTGTGTGTGTGTGTGTGTGTGTGAGTCTGTATGTGCTACAGTACTTTATATGTGCTGAGCTGTATAGATATATTGTACTGTATATGTGCTTATCAGAGAGAGAGAGAGAGAGTGTGTATGTGCTGCACTGTGTGTGTGTGCGTGAATGTGCTGCAGTGTGTGTGTGTGAGAGAGAGTGTGTATGTGCTACAGTGTGTGTGTGTGTGCGTGTGAGAGAGAGAGAGTGTACTGTATATGTGCTGAACTGTGTGTGTGTGTGTGAGAGTGTGTGTATGTGCTGCACTGTCTGTGTGTGTGTGAGAGAGAGTGTGTATGTGCTGCAGTGCGTGTGAGAGAGTGTATATGTGCTGAACTGTGTGTGTGTGTGTATGTGCTGCAGTGTGTGTTGAGAGAGTGTGTATGTGCTGCAGTGTGTGTGAGAGAGTGTATATGTGCTGATGTGTGTGTGTGAGAGTGTGTATGTGCTGCAGTGTGTGTGTGAGAGAGTCTATATGTGCTAAACTGTGTGTGTGTGTGCATGTGCTGCAGTGTGTGTGTGAGAGTGTGTATGTGCTGCAGTGTGTGTGTGTGTGAGTCTGTATGTGCTACAGTGTGTGTGAGAGAGTGTGTATGTGCTGCAGTGTGTGTGTGTGAGCGAGTGTGTATGTGCTGCACTGTGTGTGAGAGAGTGTATAGGTGCTGAAGTGTGTGTGTGAGAGAGTGTATGTGCTGCAGTGTGTGTGAGAGAGTGTGTATGTGCTGCAGTGTGTGTGATGGTGTATGTTGCTGCAGTGTGTGTGTGAGAGAGTGTATGTGCTGCAGTGCGTGTGAGAGAGTGTATATGTGCTGAACTGTGTGTGTGTGAGAGTGTGTATGTGCTGCAGTGTGTGTGTGTGTAGAGAGTGTATGTGCTGCCTGGTGTGTGTGTGAGAGAGTGTATGTGCTGCAGTGTGTGTGTGAGAGAGTGTATGTGTGCTGCAGTTGTGTGTGTGAGAGAGTGTATGTGCTGCAGTGTGGTACATGTAATGAAATGCTGATATAAAACAATACAAATTAAGTATTTTTGAAGTGAAATATAGATGAAATTTAAATTTTATTTAGGCGTAAATATGATTGTACATGTAATGAAATGCTGATAAAGACTATAAAAGAAACTTACCTCAGTTTGAATAAAAGTTGGTCATAAGATTTCTTGGGTTGCTCTCATGTGGGTCAAACACACACCTGACTGCGGCACCTGTGACCCTGATTCAGTGAACAGAAGATCTGTGTGCTTTAATACTTCACTAAACTTTCCTTAACACTGTACTGACTGCATCTAGTGCAGGATATATGTACTGTGTATATATATATATTAGAGTGCAGATTGTTGAACTATGGCTGAACTATAAATGTTTAATGAGACATAAATATAACTCTAAATATAAAGAAATAAATATAGACACAACACATTTTCCCTGGAAAAATATCCATTAGGTTTGATGGAGAAAATATGATCTAACATAAAATTACCAGCATAAAAGAAGCATGAAATTTTAAGAACAAAAGTCAATCATGTCAACTAGTTATTACACAATAACCCTACACAAATCAGGGTTTTAAAAGGCTTTTTGTTTTTAAATCAGTGTTGCAATAACTCATATTACTAACTACAAGCCTCACACAAAATGCATGTCAAATGAAACAGCTCTTATTATGTACTGAACTGGAAACTACTGAGCAGGAGGATCAATATTTTCAGCACGTTAAGCTGCTTTCGACCTTTTGACTTCATTTTCAAACTCTATTTTGATTCCTATTCATGGAAAACAGCGTGCAAGATGATAGTTGGGTAATAATTGGGTTTCATCTGAATGAGATAACAGCATGATTAATGAGAGCAGGAGAAAAACCGAATAATAACACGCTCACAGCAAAGCATTCACAGCCATTCTCTGATAAGAATTTCATTAAAATCTTTATTGTGTGTTACATTCAATATCCAATGCTTCGTTTGGACACATATATGAGGGCATAAATACAAACAAGCGTTCATCTGTTGTGCCGTCCCTAATCAATAGCATGAGATGAGTGAGCAGAACTTCACACCCGCGTATATATTTACATAGAAAGTCAAACTTTATACAAAGTCTATGCCGCCAATATTTACACACGGAAAAAGAGACGCCTCCGAGCAACCGGCCTTTACAGTTTGTTCTTACAAAAGAAACACGGAGCTTCTGACCACAAAAATGAGACGTGACGTGTGCATCTCTTCCAGAATTATTATTAGCAACAACCAGACATCAAAACTGGCTCTGTGTCTGGGTGACGTCTGCATTTAAAGGCATTTTATAATAGAAAACTGAAATAAATAAACACTGACTGCAGATGGAAACAGGAATATCTGACATCCGTTATTCCTGTAGTGCTTTCTATACGGAGACAAAACAGTGCGTTTGATTTAATAAATGAAATGTGGCCAATGAGAACGTGTCAGAAACACTAGAAATAAATGAGAAGCCCTTATGTCTTTCGACTGAAATGCAGTACGAGTCGAAGTAAAGTAGCATCATGGTAAGGATCGGTGTGCTGAAAATCCCTACTAAGCAGTTTAAACCATCAAAATGCAAACATGAGACGTGAACGAGCATATCTGTGTTTCTCAGTCGTTCCTCATCATCTGAATACAGTAAAAAACTTCATAAAGAAAAAAAGAACTACGTGATGAAGAGTGATACGCGTGACCTGAAGATGAAGAAGCGACTGGCATCAGATCATTGGCTGCTGGAGTTTAGTGTTCATTTTCATAGTGCTTTAGAGGATACAGCTTCCTTCAAATAATAAACATGATGAAGTAAAATGTGATTCATTGTGAAGTACAGTAACAGGGTGAGTCTCACCAAACCGCTCAATCAGTCATATTTCACTCCAAAAATCACAAGAACAAAAAAAAAATAGCTTTGCATGAAGAAAATAAAGCCTGTTTAAGATTGATATTAATTGATGTTCTCATAAATGCAATGCAATGCAAAAAATAATTGTGTATTAATTACATTTTTAAGTATTTATACATCATGGTGGTACTTTTTGTACTGCCTATTAATTACATCGATTTAATAAAAAAATGTACTACAGTATTTTTATGGAATTACAAGAATGGAAATCACATCGGAGGATAATGAAAATTATTCCTTATAAATTTTTATTATTTATTTATTATAAAGTAAAAATTAGGAAATGTGCTGAAATGGCATACAAATAATGTCACAAATAATAAAATAAAAAAGGCTTCATTTTCTTCATGCTATATATATATATATGTGTGTGTGTGTGTGTGTGTGTGTG